>NW_013670585.1:73869-78641 GCF_000517525.1 Limulus polyphemus | reverse complement strand
GGAATTGTTTGGTATATATATATATATATATATATATATTAGGTTTATTACTTCAAAAAGAAAAAAAAAATACCGTGGTGCGATTGTTTTAATCTTTGAGTGCCTTTATAGTTTGCTTTTTCAATCTTTTTTTAATGTTCTACATAAACACATTATAGCTAGTCTTCTACATTTATTTGACTCTGGTGAGTTTGAGGACTTACAATGCTAAAATTTGGTTTTGATTTCCCGCAGCGGACAGCTAGTAGGTAACCAATTGTGAAACTTTGCATCAAATACAAACAAACAAAACATCTGACCTATTAAATTTTGGCAAACTTTTTCATTTGTAAGTCTTTCCTATGCAATCAATGATGTAACGTAGCATACGTCATAAGGAGCTGGCTGTATACAGTGACTCTTCTACGGAAATCTTGGGGTTATAAGTATTGTTTTTATTTATAAGTTTCAGTGTAAAGAAGATATTGAATCCATTTTCAAAATATTCTCTTGTCACTGTTTCTACATAACTTTAATTCACGATCAGAGGAAGCTGTGACTTCATAACGTTATTTACATGTTGCTTCATCTTCTTTTCAGAATGACCACAAATATGGCTGTTTGTTGTTAAGCGCAAAGCTGCACAATGAGCTACCTGTATTGTAGTAACCGCAGGGATTTAACTCCAGAAGTTTAGCGTTATAAGCCCTTGTGTTTACCGATAAGCCAACGGGAAAGGAAGGAGCACACTAACATGATAAGCAGGAGGGGACACACTAACATGATAAACAGGAGGGGACACACTAATATGATAAACAGGAGGGGACACACTAATATGATAGCAGGAGGGAGCACACTAATATGATATGCAGGATGGAGCACACTAATATGATATGCAGGATGGGGGCACACTAATATAATATGCAGGATAGGGCACACTAATATGATATGCAGGATGGGGCACACTAATATGATAAGCAGGAGGGGATCACACTAATATGATAAGCAGGATGGAGCACACTAATATGATATGCAGGATGGGGCACACTAATATGATATGCAGGATGGAGCACACTAATATGATAAGCAGGAGGGGATCACACTAATATGATAAGCAGGATGGCATCGCACTAATATGATAAGCAGGATTGAGCACACTAATATGATATGCAGGATGGGGGCACACTAATATGATATGCAGGTGGAGCACACTAACATGATAAGCAGTAAATTTATTAACAGATTAACAACAAAGCTTATAACTAAAATTAAAACAAGGAAGAAAACTATGAGCAATCTTAAGAATCTTAAACAATTACACACTAAAAGTAAATACAAGATATTGCTTAGATTTGATGACGAGGAACCCTCTTTTTAGAAAATAAACGTTTTGAGACGGTTTTTAATGGGTAATATAAAACTTTATTCTAAATGTGCAACGTTTCGAAAAGATTATGTCATCCTCATGTACAAGTATGTGCAACGTTTCGAAAAGATTATGTCATCCTCATGTACAAGTATGTGCAACGTTTCGAAAAGATTATGTCATCCTCATGTACAAGTATGTGCAACGTTTCGAAAAGATTATGTCGTCCTCATGTACAAGTACTTTACATAGACACAGGAATTATACATACAGCTTGGAGTAACGAGGTCACATGACCGGAGATTGCTTAACAGCTTAGTAAAGGTATCTTTGGTGCATCGGAGTGTTGGTTTAGAGTAGGCCTGTTTTGTTCAATTAATATATCTTCCTTTATTTTGCGTTTATGTTTGGTTCTTTGTTAAAAATTGCAATGTTTTATATATATATATTGTGTTGTTCTTGTTGTTGGTTGTTTTAGTTGCAATGGTGGTAAACGTGGGAGGGTTTTTTATTATGTTCGGTGAATCTGGTTTCCAATTTTCTTCCGGTTTCTCTGATGTACAATTCTGGACAGTTTTTAAGCATTAGTTTATAAATGACGTTGGGATTGTGTATTTTGTATTTAGTAATGATTTGAGTTTAGAGCTTGGCTTTTGAGTGAATTTGAAGTCAACAGAAATTTTATGTTTAATGGCAAATTTTCTCCAAGTGTTGAAACGACTTTTCTGTGTTCTTTAATATACTTATAACAAACACTAAACACATAGCCTATTATGTAGTTTTGTGTTTACAGTTTACCAAACAATTGTTTAATCAGAAGTATATGCCAAAATGGCATTTTGTCAGGAGTTTGAAGTGGTTACTTGAAAAAAGATTGTATTTTAATTTGTTTTTTACAGTGCGAGTGTATTGCAGAACTATCAAGGTTTTTTCCCGTTTTGAAAATAATCCCACTGTTTGTTTTTGATAGACTCCAACACTCGAAGTGGCGTGTTCTGAATGTTGGTATTTCAGCAGTTCGTGAAATCTGTTGGATAAAAAGACAACTTAAAAATGATTGTAATTTGAAGAGCCCGTGAGTGAAAGCAAAGGAGAACATGTTATAACATGTTAACCACGCTACATCTGTCATGTCCAGTTCCGACGAGGCCTTTCGCCCAATACCAGGGCCTCATCAGGCTGGCTAGGATACGAAAGACAAAGCAGTGATCTAAGCGATATATATATATATATATCATCATCATCAATTTTTATGAACGGCAACCGTTAGGGTATCTATCAGATTACGCAAGTCATTTGTTATTACTGGATATTTTATATAACTCGTTTATAAATCATGTTTTCAGTTTACACGTCATTATATGTTTTAACACTGTTTCATTATTATGATTTGAATTTACTTTATTACAATTCACAAGAACTAAGCGAACCAGCAAGCAAATATTGTTCCCGGAGTGGGTCACGCAACCAGAACCAATAACCTAGTATTGTTCCCGGAGTGGATCATGCAACCAGAACCAGCAAGCTAGTATTGTTCCCGGAATGGGTCATGCAACCAGAACCAGCAAACTAGTATTGTTCCCGAAGTGGGTCATGTAACCAGAACCAGCAAGCTAGTATTGTTCCCGAAGTGGGTCATGTAACCAGAACCAGCAAGCTAGTATTGTTCCCGAAGTGGGTTATGTAACCAGAACCAGCAAGCGAGTATTGTTCCCGAAGTGGGCCATGCAACCAGAACCAGCAAGCTAGTATTGTTCCCGAAGTGGGTCATGTAACCAGAACCAGCAAGCTAGTACTGGTCCCGGAGTGGGTTTATGTAAGAGGTCATCTCATTATATTTTAGAGGAGATGCATCTCCGTTTGTTCTTTCATCCTTGAAGTATTTGCTTCCATGAGTAATCATCTCATTACGTTTTAGAAGAGAAATTATGTCCTGTTTGATTTTTAGTCCCAGAATAAGTATTTGTTTACATAAGTAGTCGTCATATTACGTTTTTCATTACGTCTCTTGTTTATTCTTTCATCCCACGAGAAGTGTTTGATTATATAAGAGGTCACCCCATTGCGTTTTAGGGGAGATAGCATCTTCTGTTTGTTCTTTCATGCACGCATCTATTACACTGATAAAGCTATACACAAATAGCGTGTATGTCTAATATAAAACATGGGAGACAATACAAGCCCTTGGGAACTTTTGTTGTGTTTAACCTACTTGAAGAAGGAAATTGAGATAAGATAAGCTTGACTTATTCCTGTGGTTAGGGCGCTGGTCTCGCAATGTGTGGGGTCGCGGGTTCGAATTCCGTCACTGAACCTAGTCGCCCTTTCAGCCGTGGGGGTGCTATAAATACTATTCGTTGGTAGAAGAGTATCCGAAGAGTTGGCGGTGGGTGGTGCTGACTATCTGCCTTCTCTCTACTCTATCACTGCTAAATTAGGAACAGCGAGCGCCCTCGTGTAGCTTTGCGTGAACGCAAAACAAATAAACAAACGTATTCCTGTTCACAAGGATGCTAACTAAGTAAACGAAAAGTAAGTTATCAATTTTTAAAAACTCTAGATATATCTAATTAAAGATATGATAAGAAAGCCAAAATAATTTAACAAATCTACCGTCATCAGGATTAAAAGATATAAACAGTACTTCCAAACCTATTAGTTTAATTTCTTTTCTTGTTTCCTCCTTTTTCATTATTTTTAAGCCCCTCATTCCACCACCCCACCCAACTATATGCAGATAAAAAAGTGGCATAGATTTAAGATGTTGTGCGGTTGATTATTCACAACTGTTTCCTCGAGTAAAGTGGGGTTAAACCTGTAGATAATAGTTACTCTACTACTTTGTAGATCCTTCTTGTGTAGATATCTGAGAACCCAAGATATATCGTATAATTTCCTATACTATAGTTTCTAACTTGATGTTGATATTGTTTGTATTGTCTTTTCTGTTGCGTTTCTTTATTTTATTCCTTATTTTCATGGTATACAAATTTAAATAAATACATACTGTAAGTTATAAAAGGTAGTTTTATCTACCCTACATAGATATTAGATTTTCACGATTGTATTTATCTGTGTTTTAGTGTGGTGCAATAATAGAATAATTTCAGTTTTTTTAATAGTTTTTGTAAGTTATGAAAGGTAGTTTTATCTGCCTTACATAAATATTAGATTTTCACGATTGTATTTATCTGTGTTTTAGTGTGGTGCAATAATAGAATAATTTCAGTTTTTTTAATAGTTTTTGTAAGTTATGAAAGGTAGTTTTATCTGCCCTACATAGATATTAGATTTTCACGATTGTATTTATCTGTGTTTTAGTGTGGAGCAATAATAGAATAATTTCAGTTTTTTTAATAGTTTTTGTAAGTTATGAAAGGTAGTTTTATCTGCCCTACATAGATATTAGATTTTCACGATTGTATTT
>NW_013670585.1:69326-73106 GCF_000517525.1 Limulus polyphemus | reverse complement strand
AATGTGTTTCGAAATGTAGCAGAACATTTAATAATGTATAAACACATTTATTGTGATGTTTCAGCTCTAGAAGAACTGTAGTTTGTATACGAAGTGTTTTTATAGAAATGTAGCAGAACATTTAATAATGTATAAACACATTTATTGTGATGTTTCAGCTCTAGAAGAACTGTAGTTTGTATACGAAGTGTTTTTATAGAAATATAGCAGAACATTTAATAATGTATAAACACATTTATTGTTGATGTTTCAGCTGTAGAAGAGGTAGCACCTTTATTAGCAGAGAAGAAGAATGCAGTACCAGTATTTTGCTTTGGAGAAAATCAGAACAACAATTTTCCAGCAAAGTCTTTAAATGACCTCCTTCTTAGCGCGTGCTCTACTCCTCCTGACGTCGACTGCAAACTCAACTTCCATGGTAAGCCTTTTTTTTTTTTGATATTACGAATATTGGGCCTATTAAAATTACATCCTTATCACAAAACTTGATTTTTTTTCATCTTGCTGTATTATCAATAACTGTTTAAAAAACAAACTATATTTTCAATGGAGACGACAAACAATTTTAGTTAAATGTTTGTCTATTCTACCCCGACGTTTCGACTTCCGCCTTTTTCAAGGGTTTATGGACGTCACTTTGATATTAGATTATAGAACAGTTTTTGTGTATTAACCCTGATGAAGCCCCAAAGGCGAAACGTTGGTAAAAATAAAAATATTCTTTTATATATATATATATATATATCCGGAGTTTAAGGGTAGTTTTTTTTCTAAACTTTTTATCAAAAATGTGTAAATCCCTCAAATATGCACTACAAATTTTGAAAGGTTGCAAAACTGATTTTAAATTATAGTAACCGAAAATAATATAAAACTTCAACAATATAATGTAACAGTGCACGTTGAAGTGTACTAAAAGTATTGTTGAACAGGTTAGAGTTGCATATCATAAAATAAATGTTAAAAATAATAAATACAAAATCTATATAAATATAATAGTGCTGTCTGTTGTATGTTCATATATAACTACTTCACAGGTTTTGGATGGATCTTCACCAAATTTGGCAGGAATGTTTGTTGGGTCCATACGAAGATACATGCACATGTGCAGTTTCACATTTCACATTATGGGCGTTCTTGCGTGTGTTTTTTTTTTTTTTACAGTTACATATCAGGGAAGCAACTTTACATGTACTAAGATAACCTTTCATTAATCACGAATATATATAACTTCCGTCCAGGGGACGTGTACTCCAGTTAGTAAATAAATACATAAAGAATAATAATAATAATACGATAGGGATCAGACATTGTTTCTGTTAATGGAAGGACGTTTGGATTGAAATAAAAGATATTCTTTAAATTTTGTGTCCAGAAAGTTTTCACAAGTTTTAAAAAATAATAATTCGTATATGTTTCTAATTTCCATAGAATAACGAGGAATATCTATTTTTACGCTATGATGTAACACAGTCACATGGTGGAATGTTGAGGGTGTGAAAGTTTTATGCTATGATGTAACATAGTCACATGGTGGAATGTTGAGGGTGTGAAAGTTTTACGCTATGATGTAACACAGTCACAGGGTGGAATGTTGAGGGTGTGAAAGTTTTATGCTATGATGTAACATAGTCACATGGTGGAATGTTGAGGGTGTGAAAGTTTTATGCTATGATGTAACATAGTCACATGGTGGAATGTTGAGGGTGTGAAAGTTTTATGCTATGATGTAACATAGTCACATGGTGGAATGTTGAGGGTGTGAAAGTTTTATGCTATGATGTAACACAGTCACATGGTGGAATATTGAAGGCGTGAAAGTTTATTTTTTTATGTAGTACTATATTTTATCTGAGGCATTTGACTTAATCTGACAGATCGTCTGCTCTACATCTACACGTCTGGAACAACTGGATTACCTAAAGCAGCCATTGTGAAAAACAGCAGGTGAGTATGTGTAAAAATCATTATTAGAACATATTGAAAATCAGTTACTTTACAATAAGAGAAAGTTTCAATTATCATAAGTTGCATACACAAGTTGCATACAGTATTGACTCAACTTTCAGTGAAACTTTTTAAAGTCATTATTAGTTTTTTTTGTGAAGAAGTGGAAACTAAGACGAAGGGGAATTCGAAACTAATTCCGCTGAGCAAGCAGATGCTTTGATATACTGAGTCTGATGAATATTATAGGGTAATATACCCTGAGTTTTGCAGGGTAGCTGTGTTTATCGTAGATGATACATCTTACAGCACAATATTATTAAGGTATTTGAAAAGTTTTTTTTGGTTTACAAAACTTGAAGATAGCTTTTATGTGCGGAAACATCTGTTAGCTGAGTTCTTGCACAGATCTTAAAATATAACGTTGATAAACGGAAACATAGGCACATGTAGATATGTAGATCTTGAAAGTCGAGTTGTTCAAAACTTGAAAATAGCGTTGATAACTGGACCAATTGTTGGTTGAGATGTTGCAAAGGAAATATCTGCTAAAGCTTTTCGCCAGACACTAATTATAGCAGAACCGTCTGGAAAATGATCTATAGAAAATGGTACAGATTATTAAATGAGCCAGATCAACGTAGGCTGATAAGGCAATCACTGATTGGCATGTCCTTTAGCCAATCAGGAAATGTCACAGACCTACTGAAAGATGTGCTGATTGTACAGGAATTCTTTTTGGCGGCAAAGGACAGGTTTATGTGTTTCAATAAAGGTGGCTTCCAAAATATAGAGATGAAAGGCTGACAGACCATTTGCAATAATTTTAAACTTGCTATCCATGTAGTTGTCAGCACAAGTCGGGTTCACTAGTTAAATGCTGTCAAATCGCTGATTAACATTTTGGTGGTAGAACTTTTGTTTTACAGGAGCGACATGGTAAATTCTTTTCTATCACACTTATTTCTTATGGATGTGGGATGCTTCAGGTACGCGGAGAGCCTCAGAATGGACCGTCGAAGTATGGTCCGTGTAATTTTTTCCTCTCCGACCGAAACTCACGCTGTC
This sequence comes from Limulus polyphemus, assembly GCF_000517525.1. Classification (NCBI taxonomy): domain Eukaryota; kingdom Metazoa; phylum Arthropoda; class Merostomata; order Xiphosura; family Limulidae; genus Limulus; species Limulus polyphemus. The sequence continues at coordinate 70,091 of NW_013670585.1, read as the reverse complement.
ACGCCGCGCGTCTCGGCGCGATAAGAGGATCTGTCGTCGAATTCAACGTGACCTCACGGTCGAGGTCTCACGGACGGAACCACGGCCGCGTTCCCGGAGGCGTTCCGCAGAGACCTAAGGTATTGCCGTCGAAGTCGGGTCCGAGAAATTTTTATATTATTATTAATGTTATTCCGCGATACAAAGTAGACTGTGGTTAAAAACCCTGACTTAGGCCACCAAAGAAGACTCTTGTCAACTATACTTGTTAAAGTTATTACTTGCAGCTATTGTAAAACGTAATGTCTCAATTGTTTAAAAGCAAATCAAAAATAAATCAGAAATAACAAGTAAAAATTTAATTTCAAATCAAAATAAATCCAGTAGTTTACAAATTTATTACAATACCTCATTGTTCCTGTAGCTTTGATTTGTTGTGTCTACGAAATGCAACCATTGTTGTTTAAATTGTTAAAACAAAATATATTGTTGATTTCTTTACTTTAATACGCTACATGTTTAATCAATTTAAAAGTTTAAGAGAAAAACCACATTATTATCATTAGATAAACATATAAATTAAATAAGAAACACATTATCATTATCATTAAATAAACACATAAATTAAATAAAAAACACATTATCATTATCATTAAATAAACACATAAATTAAATAAAAAACACATTATTATCATTAAATAAACACATAAATTAAATAAAAAACACATTATTATCATTAAATAAAAACACATTATTATCATTAAATAAAAACACATTATTATCATT
>NW_013670585.1:64283-68416 GCF_000517525.1 Limulus polyphemus | reverse complement strand
AAATGAACACATAAATTAAATAAAAAACACATTATTATTATCATTAAATAAACACATAAATTAAATAAAAAACACATTATTATTATCATTAAATAAACACATAAATTAGATAAAAAACACATTATTAAATGCAATATATATTTTTTTAAAGTTGTTCAAGATGATTGATTTAACTGTATAGTGGGGCAACACATGATTACCGTTAGTTTCTGTATCAATTATCATTGATTAAGGTTTGAGGTTTTCACATTCTTAGTTTTCCTGTAGGTACATGTAGACATATAAGGGGTGTTGTTATTAAAACGCCAAAACAGAGAGAACCCACACCCTTTGACAAATTCACATTTTTACGTGGTGCTGATTAGAATTGAAAAGAAATAACCCGCTATTCATCAAGTACTGTGGAGCACACATTAGACAAGGACATCCAGACCTAAGACATCACACAAGGCAGAGGACGAATTTAAGAATCAGTTCATTGAAAAATCAAAGAAAAAGTGCGAAAATCTTGCCAATGGCGTTAGCAGATCATGCACAGATAAGGATTCAAAGAGTGTAGTATCGAGACCGCTAAATAAATGTGTCCTTGGTGAAGAAAGGCAACAAGAAAGCCTTTACTACGAAAAGAGACTAATTACTGTGAAAGAACGTGTTTAGTGGCCTTTGAAACATTGGCATAAAGTGTTTTCAACAGACGAGTCTAAATTTGAACAGTTTGGTTCCAGCTAGTGTATATATGTTTTCGCCGAAGAGTTAATGATAGGTTGCAGAAGAAATGCCTTGTGCAGATTGTGAAGCATGCAGAAGACTCTGTGGGGGGTTAAATATAATCTGAGAATGGTTTTGGCCATCTTTACAAAAGTTATAGAATCAGGGATCAGCATAAATATCATAGTATATTATTCCATAATGTCATACTCTCTGGAAAGAAACTGATTGAGCAGAATATCAGATTTCAATAAGATAGTGACTCAAACACACTTCCAAGGAATTTCGAGCTTATTTATATATATAAAAAAAAAACTCAGGATATCTTCAGCGAATGGAGCGATCATCACAAAGTACAGATGTTAACCTCATGGAACAAATCTGGAATTTTCTGGACTCCATACTTGACAAAAGTACCAGCTGTAACTGAAAGCCTCTGGACAAAATGAATCAAAATATACCAGATTCTTTAATAAAATACACAAAAGCAGTGCCCCAAAGATGTCAAACTGTACCAGCTGTAACTGAAAGCCTCTGGACAAAATGAATCAAAATATACCAGATTCTTTAATAAAATACACAAAAGCAGTGCCCCAAAGATGCCAAACTGTACCAGCTGTAACTGAAAGCCTCTGGACAAAATGAATCAAAATATACATGATTCTTTAATAAAATACACAAAAGCAGTGCCCCAAAGATGCCAAACTGTTATTCATGCCAAATACTTAAAGAAGCTTAAAGACATTGTTATTTGCATAATAACTCTTTAACAGGGTTCTGTAATGTTAACTTGCAATAACTATAAGTTAAGTTTTGCAGTAAATTAATGATTAGTTTGTGTGTAAGGCTCATGAAATGACTGTTTATTTGGTGTTTCAATATACGCCCGCACTAGTTTATTAGTTGAAAATATATATTTAGTAATTACCAGTATTTACAAGTTAGATCTTCCTGAAAACGCACTTAATCGAGTCTTCATTACATTTTGGGTTAGATAGTTGTTTGTGACGTTTTAGTTTCAGGCTCGCTTCTCTTATACAAGTTTTTAAGTTGGAATTTCTACAATTTCTAATTTATATTATTCTTTTATGTAGATATCCAACATAACTGGCAATATGATTTGTACAGAAAATAAATATAACTGACGTTTATATGACATATGGATACAAGAAATCCCTGATTTTATAGGTATCAAAAGACATCGCAACCATTACAGAAATTATTCTCCAGGGAGAGGGTTGACTAATCATTCTTTTTTTGCTTTTTTTCAGATACTTGTGGATAGCAATTGGCTATCATTATGCGCTTCATATTCAGGATGAAGACATTATATACAACTGTTTACCGTTGTATCATACCGCCGGTGGGATCCTCGTTGTTGGCCAAGCTCTTCTCTTTGGTAATAGTGTCGTCATCCGACCGAAGTTTTCTGCTTCGAAGTTCTGGGATGACTGCGTCAAATACAACTGCACCGTAAGTTTTTTGAGAAAATAAAGTTTGAAGAAGCTTGAATGGGTAAAGAATAAACTTAATTACAAGTTTTATGGTTGTCCGTCGTAATCGAATATGACAGCCACATACTTCCAATTGGAGTTAATTTGTCTCATTTCGCCGTCTATAGGCCTGAAGATGGCTACATACCGTATTGGCCCGATTGTAAGGCGATGTTTCTGATTAATAATTAGAATGTGAAATTGCTAGTCACCTTCTAATCGTGGCGGACCACGGGTCCCTTCCCCCTATTTTGGACTGTCTCTTTCCTGAATGTTCAGATAGCATTCTTCTAGTATGCACGCCAGATGTTCGCTCAAGGTCATCGCTAATTCTTGCAACTAATTCACCTGCAGGCTGTTCAGTTATAGTATTGATTTTGCTGACCTAAAACGGGACGTTATTACACTAAATTTTATTCATTCTCATGATTTCTTAAAATGGGGGTCGCTCTATAATCGGGTTAATGCAGTAGTTCTATTTTTGCTCCGAAATTTCTTCCACAATCTGAGTATTGTAAATCAGCAGGAGGTATAAACTAGCTACTGTGGAGTTTCTTTAAGGTTCTTTTCTCATTAGTTTCTTGAATTCGCTATGATTGAAATGCAGCGGTAGATATATACAAGTTTAACGGTTTGACAGGGTACCTGTTGATGGGAAAACCTTGTTGAAACGTTCTACATTTTTTGCTATGCTAAACTTGTAATAAAGTTTTCTTCATTACCTAAACAAGCCGTCTTCAACTTTACTTATTTCTGTTTCTTATAAACATTTGCTTTTGTAAATCTTTATTATCTAATATTAATTTTCCATTTTTTGTCTCCCCCCCCAATGGGTATGTCTGCGGACTTACAACGCTAGAAACCTGGTTTCGATACCCGTGGTGGGCAGAGTACAGATAGCCCATTGTGTAGCTTTGTGCATAATTCTAAACAAAACATTTGTTTGTTAGTAGTGGAGTAGTAGTAATGGAGCACAGCGGAAAGTCTGATAAGTCCTCAGACTTTCCGCTGTGCTCCATTCGTGATTACATTATTGTCATCTTCTAAAAGTCCCATCTTTTAAATATGATAATAGAGAATCAAAGTTCGTCATCATTCCTGGAGTACGTACTAACAGTTTTATTGTTCAAGTTTCTAATCATTGTTTCCTATTATTATTGTCCAGTCAGCAAGTATAACTGCCCACGTGTATTAGTAGTTGCACTTCGACTTAGTTACCTAATTTAATTGTTTACTTCACCGAAAGATTGATATCTTCCCCTTCTATATTATATAATGCCTCCTCACTTTGTAACTAGAACAACTGATAAATGTTATATCATTGACGTCCATTAATCATTTTCACCAGGTTTAGTTTAATGTAAATGTTTATATATATATATATTGTTTTGCTATTGGTATATGTTTATTACTTAGAGTCCGATGATCGGTTTGTACAAAAACATCTTGATCTATATAGATGATATGATATAACTTTTAATATTTAGTTTTATAGCTCAGTTTAATAATTTTGTTGCTTTCTTGTAATCAGTATCACTTAGTTTGACTATCCACTCTGTAAATTAAGATCTTAATATATTGTAATAATTACATTCTTAGCTTCGGTAATGTTTATTACATAGTTTTACTAATTCACCCTGTAATTGATTTTCTTGGTATATAGTAGTAGTTTCAGTGTTAGATTTTAACTTCCTTAATGTTTATTACACAGTTTTACTAATTCACCCTGTAATTGATTTTCTTGGTATATAGTAGTAGTTTCATTGTTAGATTTTAACTTCTTCAATATTTATTACATAGTTTTACTAATTCACCCTGTAATTGATTTTCTTGGTATATAGTAGTAGTTTCATTGTTAGATTTTAACTTCTTCAATGTTTATTACATAGTTTTACTAATTCACCCTGTAATTGATTTTCTTGGTATATAGTA
>NW_013670585.1:60841-63506 GCF_000517525.1 Limulus polyphemus | reverse complement strand
CATTTACACAAAGAATGAAACTAAGATCTTAAATTAATAGTTTCAATATTTGAGTTGTTTGTGTGAAAGATAAATAAGTTGAGCCGCGAAAACAAGTCCTGAACACATCGTACTTTAAGTATTTACACAAAGAATGAAACTAAGATCTTAAATTAATAGTCTCAATATTTGAGTTGTTTGTGTGAAAGATAAATATGTTGAGCCGCGAAAACAAGTCCTGAACACATCGTACTTTAGGCATATAAAGTGTTAAATAGAAGAGTACTTGAAGACACATATTTGGTCGTATAAAGTGTTAAATAGGAGAGTATTTGAAGATACTTAATTTACGTTATCAATTCATAAATCGTCAAAGTTATCAAAACTGGAGCAAGAAATATAGAATATAAATGAAGGAACGTGAGTAGATTAGGCTTTGACGTTTTGACTTTTATCACAGAATCATCGTCAGAAAAAGAGCAACGAGTTAAGGTAATTTCAATACAAAATCATTATGGACAGTCTAAATTAATCTAAATTGTCAGTAAAAAGTTAATGGAAGAATGATGAACATTAATATTTGGACATATTGTTTGATGGCTTAATGGATCCATTGTTTTTAGACGTCTTACATTGGTGAAAGATCCTTTGTCTTAAAAAACTAATCTCAGCAACTTCTGAGAAAAGTCTTTCTACAGAATACTATCAAAATTTATCTTTAAAATGCTTTTCGAATTTTTCATGTTTTTCCTTTAAAGATAACTTTCCCAAACTAATAAAGTTACTAGTTTAGTAAAGATACGCGTGTTCTTTGTGCTGGGAAGGTTAAATCGGCTCCACAATCCGATGTTTACGCCACAAATTAGGGAACTTTCATCGCTTTGCTTTGTATAATCCTAGCATAGATGCAAAATGACTGTGATAAATCCATTAAAAAAAAATTCACAGTCCATTTTTTAGCTTCTAATATCAGAAATTTGAATATCAGAGACAATATTCCAAACTAGTGAAGAATCTTCAGATAACTCACTCATTAGAGTTCCAATTCACTCGGGTATTTCGTATTAGATTAGCTTAGGTCGTTACTCTCTTTTGATGGGGACTTTCTTATAAAAGTCGAAACATCAAAACCTAATCTACTCGCGTTCCAATCGTATTACCCGTTCAACATTTCTTGCTTTTGTTTTCGATAATGTCTTGAAGACTTGTAAATGAATGACGTAAGACAACTGTCTTTACCGACTTTCCTGTTTAGCAATTAATTTACCCAAACGAGCAATTTCTTCATTGTGCAGTTTGTCGTCATCGCTTCAGTACGAATTCTTGTGTTAACACGATGCACCATAGTTAATTTTTAACCGTGTGTAAACTTAGATGTATATATATATATATATATTAATAATTCCTCTGTTAACTTAATTGTTAATTATCTAGTTGTATTGTTCAATCTTTCATATTTTTAGTAGTTTCATTCTTACATTTTAGTAGTTTCATTCTTACATTTTTAGTAGTTTCATTCTTACATTTTAGTAGTTTCATTCTTACATTTTTAGTAGTTTCATTCTTACATTTTAGTAGTTTCATTCTTACATTTTAGTAGTTTCATTCTTACATTTTAGTAGTTTCATTCTTACATTTTAGTAGTTTCATTCTTACATTCATACTGTTTAATTACACTTTCTAACAAACATTATTATTATATCATTTATTTTTTAAAGACGTAATAGTTGCTCCATTGTTAACGTATTTAATGTTTGTTACATATTTTTCGTATTTAATTGATTTCCTTCGTATATAGTAGTAGTAATTCCATTGTTAACTTATTTAGTGTATTTTATTTCATTTATTTGGTTGGTTTATAATATATGCTACTATCAATAATCTTAAATCACAGTACGTATGATTATATCATTTATTACTCGTGTAGATAATAAAACATACACGCAATTGTGAATTTTGTTTGCCTGTTTTGCAGGTAGCGCAATATATTGGAGAGATATGTCGTTATCTATTAGCTCAACCAGAACGTCCCATAGACAAACAACACAAGGTCAGAATAATGTCTGGGAATGGGCTTAGAGTACACATCTGGGAGAAATTCACAAAAAGATTCAACATTGAGCAGATTTATGAATTCTTTGGTTCAACAGAAGGAACCGCTTCATTATGTACGGTATTTGTTTCATTCTTTGTGTAAATAACCAAATATGTATCTTCAAATACTCTCCTATTTAACACTTTATACGACCAAATATGTATCTTCAAATACTCTCCGGTCGTATAAAGTGTTAAATAAAATACGTATCTTCTTTACTATGCAAATTATCGTCATTGCATTAATACAAATTAAGACATTGGTAGTTTTAATAATTTGTAAGTAAATTTTATATCTAAGTTTGCGTATATGTGTGTGTTTATTCACCCACATCTCATTGTATTTTGAAATGTCTCTATGTACCAAGAAAATTAATCAAAGAGCGAGCAATTAAGCTACGTTATGAACATTAAAGAAGGTAAAATCTAACAATGAAACTACTACTATATACCAAGAAAATTAATCAAAGAGCGAGCAATTAAGCTACGTTATGAACATTAAAGAAGGTAAAATCTAACAATGAAACTACTACTATATACCAAGAAAATTAATCAAAGAGCGAGCAATTAAGCTACGTTATGAACATTAAAG
>NW_013670585.1:56553-60601 GCF_000517525.1 Limulus polyphemus | reverse complement strand
CTTTCACACAAGAAACTCAAATATTGAAACTATTAATTTAAGATCTTAGTTTCATTCTTTGTGTAAATATCTAAAGTACGATGTGTTCAGGACTTGTTTTCGCGGCTCAACATATTTATCTTTCACACAAACAACTCAAATATTGAAACTATTAATTTAAAATCTTAGTTTCATTCTTTGTGTAAATACCTAAACTACGATGTGTTCAGGACTTGTTTTCGCGGCTCAACATATTTATCTTTCACACAAAAAACCCAAATATTGAAACTATTAATTTTTTAGACAACCTCTACGCAAAGTATTAACTTAACTTACAAGTCACGTATTAATGTTTTCGTGAATTGTTGTAGAATCAGAATCAAGAAACTATGTAATGTACTTGTTAATAACATGTACTACAAAAACGGCCTATTTTCACGCACAAACATGCCTCTTGTTGTTGTTTTTTATCAGAACTTGCGTTATAGTTTTATTAAAAAGAAAAGTATAAAATTAAATTAATTTAGTACTTTTTCTCAAAATGAAACATGTTAACCTTAAGAAGATTAATTTAACCTCACGTCTTGATGTAAGTTATAATTAATGATATTGAAGGATACATTTTAGAAGCATTAAGTTTTTCCATCTCGTTGATATTCAAGAAGGATAAATTGTAAATACGTTTGTTTTCAATAAGAAGCAGTTGTGTTTCCTTTTTTTTAGTTAACAACAACGGAAAAGTAGGAGCTGTGGGGTTTATATCTCAGATTTTTGGTACTTTTTATCCCGTGATTCTGGTTCGTGTGGACCCCATCACAGCTGAGCCACTTAGAGACAAGGATGGCTTGTGTGTCACATGTAAACCAGGTAGGTTTTTAATCTACCTGAATCGTCTGTCAATGAAAGTATTTAACAAAGGCTTTATTTGGATGATGTATATATTTTAAAATTGTGGCTCACTGCGAATTTCCGACTATTCTCTGCTCCCACGGTTATACATACTTTGGGCTGGGTAGATAAAAAAAAAGATTTTTTGAAGTGAATTATTCATGCAGTGAAGCTTTTAAAGAAATGAGTCAACATTTCGAAAAGGAAATTTCAATGTTATCCATAAAGAAAGGATTCAACATTTCGAAAAGGAACTTTCAATGTTATCCATAAAGAAAGGAGTCAACATTTCGAAAAGGAACTTTCAATGCTATCCATAAAGAAAGGAGTCAACATTTCGAAAAGGAACTTTCAATGTTATCCATAAAGAAAGGATTCAACATTTCGAAAAGGAACTTTCAATGCTACCCATAAAGAAAGGAGTCAACATTTCGAGAAGGAACTTTCAATGTTATCCATAAAGAAAGGAGTCAACATTTCGAAAAGGAACTTTCAATGTTATCCATAAAGAAATGAGTCAACATTTCGAAAAGGAACTTTCAATGTTATCCATGGAAGCGGAAAAAAACCGAACAGCAAACGTTTAAGACAAAAGCAGCCTAAAAAATAAATAAATAATCCAAAAAACAACAAACAATCCAATTAGAAGCAAAGTAAACAGTAAGATTACAAAAAAAACTACTTCTCAAAAACCTCATTGTAGTGAAGTTGGTCATATCTTCTAGTGCCGTTAACAATATAATAAACAAGGATTTCATATCTTGTAGTACCGATAACAATATAATAAACAAGGATTTCATATCTTGTAGTACCGTTAACAATATAATAAACAAGGATTTCATATCTTCTAGTACCGTTAATAATATAATAAACAAGATTTCATATCTTCTAGTACCGTTAACAATATAATAAACAAGGATTTCATATCTTCTAGTACCGTTAATAATATAATAAACAAGATTTCATATCTTCTAGTACCGTTAACAATATAATAAACAGGGATTTCATATCTTCTAGTACCGTTAATAATATAATAAACAAGATTTCATATCTTCTAGTACCGTTAATAATATAATAAACAAGATTTCATATCTTCTAGTACCGTTAACAATATAATAAACAAGGATTTCATATCTTCTAGTACCGTTAACAATATAATAAACAAAGATTTCATATCTTCTACTACCGTTAATAATATAATAAACAAATATTTCATATCTTCTAGTACCGTTAACAAGATAATAAACAAAGATTTCAAGTTTACAATCTCCAAGCCACTTCTCAAAATCAGCGGCTGTTTTTGTGTGAAAAAATAACCGGAGAAACTGAAATCACAGCTATCCCACTCGGCCACATCGTTATCAAGTTCCCGGATTCATGTACTTTGGAGGGTCTGCGCAAAGTTTATCAAGATATGTGGACTGACATTGATTGACCTCGTGTAATTCGCAGAATTTTGTTACAACTGAAAATACGGTTTTAGGCAATAGTGCATAACCGTGGTCGTCAGAATAGCTCGGTACCTGGAACACCGCTCTTTTAAAGTGCAGTTAACATAAATAACATCTAAATATAATGGAATTTTTGGTGAAATTATTGTAAAAATAATCAGCTTTGAATTTTCTTTGGTGGAGGAGTCAGTCTTCCTTGGATACTAGAAATAAAATAACTTTGACAGACCATGGTATCAAAAATGATACTTAATCAACCAGTTTTGAATTTTCTTTGGTGACATGGTCTGTCAAAGTTATTTTATTTCTAGTATCCAAGGAAGACTGACTCCTGTATCAAAAATGATACTTAATCAACCAGTTTTCAATTCTCTTTGTTGATAAAATAAAAGGATACCCATTGCCATGCATCACATGCAAGTTGCCCTCGTACATGGAAGTGACATAACCTAGCCTTTTACCTATTTTGAAAGTTTTTAAAATGGCTAATGTTTTAGTTAGCTACGACATTATTTTTTAATCGTGTAAATCGTATTTCCATAGCGTGTTTTTTATTTTTTTGACGCAATGCATAAATGGTATGTGAGGATGGCCACGAACTTTGGTAAAAACTGAAAATAAATTTGCATATCTTCAACACAGTTTTGTTTAATCACTTTGTTACTTCACTGATGATGTTTATCTAATTAATCATATTTGATAATTGTTTGTTTTGAATTTCGCGCAAAGCTACACTAGGGCTATCTGCGCTAGCCGTCCCTAATTTAGCAGTGTAAGCCAACTCTTGGGCTACTCTTTTACCAACGATTGACCGTTACATTATAACGCCCCACGGCTGAAAGGGCGAACATGTTTTGGTGGCACGAGGATTCGAACCCGCGAACCTCAGTCGAGCGCTCTAACCACCTGGCCATGCCGGGCCACTTGATGATAGCTTAAATCAAATGTTTATTTATAAATGACAATGCAGCATTGTAATATTTACAATATCTTTGTGTGAAAATATTTTTTCTGTCATATCATATATTATGATGTTTTTATTACCATTTATAGCCGGGTTACCAGCTAAAATAACATAAATAGCAGAGGATTACAAGGAAAAGTTGAAATATCAGTGTGTCGTACAAGAACGTGTAGGTCATGAAAATCTGATATTTTGCTTAGAAAGCCGAGGAGAAAAAATTTTAAAAAAAAACCTGGTTACCTTATCGTGCGTAATAGACCGTGCCAAACTTTATTTAGGTTTCTAGGGTGGTGTTAAAAAAACTATTTGTTCGCATTTTAAGGGTAATGAAAAAAAATCACCTTTTTGAGAACCTGTTTCCGTGAGCTAAAATGTAGTCCTACATTGTATGTGAATTGTACTGAGAGATTGTAAAATTTAATGTGTTTAAAGTAGTTGCTATGATTTTTTATAATACACGTCAATTCAACTTTCTCCTCTATCAGTGATTGAAATTAAAACATTGATGTCTGTATAATGTCCAGAAATAAATTTTACTCTCTCTCTCTCTCTCGTAGATCCTATTCGGAATGTTAGGGAAAACAATTCAAACGTTCCATTCCTTATCACAAATAAATCAGCTAAAACCCTCAATCAAGCAGATCTTCAATGATCAGCATAATGTTTCGTACGGGTAGCAAGTGTTCTTTTGTTTATGATTTTTATTAATCTTTAATTTTTGTTTGTTTGTTTTTGAATTTCGCGCAAAGCTACACGAGGGCTATCT
>NW_013670585.1:45750-55618 GCF_000517525.1 Limulus polyphemus | reverse complement strand
GTAAGACTAGAGAGAAGGCAGCTAGTCATCATCACCCGCCGCAAACTCTTGAGCTACTCTTTTACCAACGAATAGTGGGATTGACCGTCACATTATAACGCCCCCACGGCTGAAAGGGCGAGCATGTTTGTTGTGACGGGAATTCGAACCCGCGACCCGCAGATTCAGGGCTAAGCAGTAAGTGTTTCTAAATTCTCATGAACCCTGGCCTTTTTCCTTACTGTTACGTCAGGCCAATACAGTTTACTCGCTGAGGACACTGATATCCACGGGAAGGATGAAACGTCCCACCATTTTACAGGTATCTGAGTGGGGATAAGTATTCATGTGTGGCATTATTAATGCCCTAGATAGAACTGAAGATGATGTCTTATCCATAGAGGGCTAGTTAAGAATGGTGTGCATTTAATGTTATTTTCATCACTAATGTCTGAATATATGGTAAAATATTGTTAAGAGACTTAATCTGCCGTGTTCCAAACTGTTATGGTGATCCAGCCTTAAGGAATACATGAATGTTGTTGTTTTTCAGAAATACGAACTGAATCTTATTATCAACTGACTTCTTTAAAGTATTGAGTTGTCCGAGTTTAGTCAAAACCTCCTGAAACCATCAGCTCGTCATAGTTCGAAATTCAAGGCTTTGTGAATGGTTGTCTTAACCATAAGATGTATACTGCACTTACAAACCCACAAAAAGTATTATTTCAGAAATATATAGGTCGGGTGTGACCTAGTAGTTAACGCGGCAAACTGTGGATCCCAAAATCTGTGATTCACATCCCGCTGCCACAAAACACTCCTGCTCCAAATGAGCACTTTGAAGTCGTTTGTGCGTTGTAAGTCTTATAGTTAAATCTCACTATTCGATTATAGAAGCCCAAGAGTTGGGGTTGGTGCTGTTCACCAGCTGCCCTCTCTCTAGTATCAGTTCAATATTAGGGACGGATAGCTCGGATATCCCTTGTGTAGCTATGTGTGAATATCCAAAACAAACGGAAATGTACAAAAGTGTTTGTAGCTATGTGTGAATATCCAAACAAACGGAAATGTACAAAAGTGTTTTTGTAGCTACGTGTGAATATCCAAAACAAACGGAAATGTACAAAAGTGTTTGTGTAGCTACGTGTGAATATCTAGAACAAACGGAAATGTACAAAAAGTGTTTCTGACTGACGGAGTGGAACATCCTGTACATACTAGTTAGTTGAGGTAAAAATGAAAAAGGAAAATTGGCTCTTGTAATGAATTTTATAATTTCCATCGTGAATCCAATGGAGAAAATATTAATAAATTCAGACCAAGCACAGCAATTTGCTGTGAATAGTATTTGTAAAGAAAGTTGTGGCTATACTGTTGTTTTACGAACACTTGCTGTTAAAAAGTACCAAACGTTAATAGGCATATTATAAAGGGTTTTAGTCGCAGTTCATTGTCTTAATTGCAGGAGAACCAGGACAGGTGATTGGCAGGTTATATCCAAAGGACCCCATTCGCCAGTTTGACGGTTATGTGGACCAATCGGAAACGAAGAAGAAAATAATCCAAGACATTTTAAAGAAAGGGGATGTTGGATATCTTACTGGTAAACAAATTTCACTATTTGGAACTTACATTCTAGAAAGTATAACAGTGTCTTAAGTCTTACATCTCAACTTGGAAGGTACTCCTAACTTTGAAACTACTTTTGCTCAAACTTAGAAAAATTAAGATTAGCTTTTAGTTGGTTTGAAAAGGTAAAGAAACTAAGAGCCCGAACAAGTATTATCAGTGTTTAGAATTAATGGAAAGATATAATTTATTTCACACTTTTGAAAATACTTTCTTTTTGCTCTGAGTAAAGATAGCCGTTATTTCTTTTTTGCGGGTACCCATAACGATGCATGTTACTGCACATAAACCATCTTACAAAATGCTACGTTAATATCGTCGTAGAAGTATACTAGTAATCGACTCATTTTTCGGAAAACATAACTCAATGATAAAACAAAATACAAACGAAGTAACAGGAAGCATTTATTAGACGTTGCGGAATCGTCATAATTCAATCATCAGTAATTTAGGGTTACAAAACAAACAAACCATATTTGTAATTACAACAGAAATATATACATTAGAAATAAACAAATCGAATATACTTAAATATATCACTGAAAAATGAAAACTGAGGCAGAAGTGAAGTAGTTAAAATAGGTTTAAATCCAGTAAAAAGTGTGTGTTATTTAGGGACGCGAGAAGAGTTTTTATGGATAATGTTTCTTTTATAAAACCCAACTTTAGACTGAAAATGTTTTTCCGCTACAAAGATCGTTTGCCGACTGTCCATTATTAACAAGTGAACATATTTCACTAGATCATGTTAACAACTGAACATCTTTCATTAGGTCATGTTAACAAGTGAACATCTTTCATTAGGTCATGTTAACAAGTGAACATCTTTCACTAGGTCATGTTAACAACTGAACATCTTTCATTAGGTCATGTTAACAAGTGAACATCTTTCACTAGGTCATGTTAACAACTGAACATCTTTCATTAGGTCATGTTAACAAGTGAACATCTTTCATTAGGTCATGTTCACAACTGAACATCTTTCTAACAGAAAGCAACTACTTATTGTAACTCATTGACTTCACCATGGCTACAAAAACGTCAAATTCAGTTTTCTCAGTTAACTGTTTCTGGTGCTGGAGTGCTACTGGAGTAATATGTTAATTTACGTTTAAGGCAGAAGTGCGTATTGTAATATATATCTCGAAACTAATAACTCTTAATTCCTAGAAAGGTATGTCATTTTTCCAGGAGATATTGTGGTGATGGACGAAGATGGTTACATATACTTCAAGGATAGGACAGGCGACACCTATAGGTGGAAAGGAGAAAACGTTTCGACAACTGAAGTTGAGGGAGTTATCAGTAAGATCTTAGGCCAAACTGACTGTGTGGTGTACGGAATTCAAATACCAGGTACAGTGATACAAAAAAGAATAATAACACATATCTTTTGTGGTGTGAAGTATACATCTCAGCTGTTTTCACGTCTATTGTGTTGTAAGATATCCCTGAACTGTTTTCGTATTTGGAGAAAGTGCCTCTGAACTGTTTTCACACCTTATGTGATGTAAATTACCCCTGATCTTTTTTTCACACTGGTGTAAGTTACCCCTGAGCTGTTTTAACTTCTGATGCAAGCTACCCTTGAGCTATTTTCACATCTGGTGTAAGGTAACTCTAAGCTGTTTTGACAGCTTGTGTAAGGTATCTCTGAGCTATTTTCATGTCTGATGCAAGCTACCCCTGAGCTATTTTCACATCTGGTGTAAGGTAACCCTGAACTGTTTACACATCTTGTGTAAGCTACCCCTAAGCTATTTTCAAGTCTTGTGTAAGCTACCTCTAAGCTATTTTCAAATCTGATGTAAGATAAACCTGAACTATTTTCACATCTGGTATAAGTTACCGCTAAGCTATTTTCACATTTGGTGTGAGGTAACCCTAAACTGTTTACACATCTATTTTCAAATCTTGTGTAAGTTACCTCTAAGCTATTTTCAAATCTGATGTAAGATAAACCTGAACTTTTTTAAAATCTGATGTAAGATAAACCTGAACTATTTTCACATCCTAAGTAGAAAGATTGACTTGTTTTATTTCCTCGAGTTTCCGACTATGATTTTGGGACTGTGTGAGTTAGGTTATTTATCAGATTTAGTAAATACATTTATAACATGATAGTTTACGTTTAACTGTAGGAACTGAAGGCCGAGCCGGAATGGCAGCTCTACCTGATCCAGAGAGAAAGATCAACATGAAAGAACTGTCGAGTGATCTTCATCGCCAACTTCCAAGCTACGCTGTACCATTGTTTATACGACTTGTAGACAGACTAGAAACCACTGGTGAGTTAGCGCAGAATAAAATCTAACTTTTTTAATTTAGTAGGATCACAAAACTGTAAATAAAAACAACTACAGAAATTATGATTTTTTTTATGTATTCAAAACAATTAAAACTGGAAGTAAAAATATCTTGCGCATGCACATTAGAAAAAAGTTTTTAAAATTATAATTATTTTTTATCAAACGCTTCTGCAAAACTGATTTACAGAACGTACAGTACTTGTTTAAAGTATTTATTAAATTATTTTAAAGAGTTACATCTTTTGAAAAAAAAAACCGAAAGATGAGCGTACATTTAAAATATTTTTGTATTTACCTTTGAACTTTCTTGCTATACTAAATGCGGTATTGTTTTTACTTCTAAAGGACTCTGATAATATTTTTTTTCCACGATTTTCTGTGAAACGTAAAAGGCAGTATATTTACTTTAAGTTCAGAAATGACAAATATCAACGACCTAACGAATTGTTTTTCTTTCTAGGGACTTACAAACTTACAAAGGTAGGCTTACAAAAAGAAGGATTTGATATACATAAAATTCCCGACTCAATCTACTACTTGGATAAAGAAACCAAGTGTTATCTTCCCCTGGATGAAAACACTTACCAATTAATACATTCAGGAAGTCTGTGTCTCTAGAAGTTTGGTGGGACTATTGATTTTTGAGAGTTTCAAGCTAAGTTTAAACTTCTGATTTCGAGAAAGTATCATGTTATAAGTCCGCGGAGCCGCTGCAGGTGGCGGCTTTTTTTAATATTATTGCAGTTATGCAGCTGAGAGGGATTGCCCATTAATTGCACTTTGTCCACACTGACCTAATTCAACATTCAGTACTTCTGTCTCGTAGTTATTTATTAATTTTTGGCTTAGATGAATACCTTTGAATCGTGTTAAAGTTACACATTTTAACCTATAATTCTAAAACCATGAAATTCTATTTTTTCATATTTCCATGGAAGAATTTGAAAATGTTTAGAGATATTTGTGTTTTGTCTGTGTGTGAGAGAGACAGACAGACAGATAGAGTCAATACAGCTGCTTTCAGCACAAGAGGGTGCTAGTGTGTAACACCAGTTTGGTTAATTTTTAGCAGCTGGAAAAAAGCAGCTTTATTCATTTTTGTAACTGAGTCATCCTTTAAGGAATAATATAGAGCAAATGTTCCTTTCTTTAAAATTCTTAAAAACAACAAAGTAACAGGAAAGGAAAAAATAAAAGATTTTCATAGTAGGTTTGAATAGGGCGTCATGATATTTTTTTGGTATATTATTAGCGTGAAGTATTAACTGTATCTTTGATGATATATTTTGTTTATCATATATCTAAAAGTTATTTACATTTGACTGTAATACTGAGAGTAGATATACACACATTCTATTTTTCCCAATAGAAGTACATTTCTTAGGCTAACTTTACAGCTAGGTTTAACAGTTGAATAACTCTTCATTGTGATTATGTATATCGTCATATGAAATGTACTCATATTTGATAACGAATCCCATTCTCTGGCTAAGTTAGGTAAAGAACTTTAGATAACATTTCTTTATTATTTACATAGTTGAGCCAACGAGAGCTGACAGTGCTCGAAGCTACAGTTACCAATCCGGCATCGCATGGGATTCATTATCAAATATAAACAAATATGTTTCACATAACAAACTGTAATGTTGACTGTATAAATACTGCCCTCATTGTCATAAGAAAGGCATTTTTAAATTTCTTAAACAAAATAAAAAAGTGCCAAGGAATTCAGAAAATTTTAATTAGTTATTTGATGAGGAGAGACACCTAACTATTTTAAAATGTTTTATATTAAATTGTTATAAGTTCATAAATTCTAATGATCGGTACAACTAAATTGTTATTAATTAGTTCATAGTTTTATGTACGGGTATATATTTTTTTTAAATGGAAATATCTCATAAAAATGGACATATTCAACCTCAACGGCACTTTATGCGACACGTAAGCCAAATGGAAGAACATAGACCTAAGTCCAGGTGTAGCCATTCCTAATTTAGAACTGCTGACCATTGGAAGGGCAACCAACCAGCAACATCCGTCCCCTATACGAATACTCTTAACCAAATAGCGAAATTGACTGTCGTGACTATAACGCCAACACGTAGTGAGTATGTTCAGTGACGTATATTGTTTGGAACCATGTATTTTGAGATCTACAGCCCGGTACGATAACCATCAGGCCGCGTCTGCCCCCCCCCCCTTCAGTGGCAGAGCGGTATGTCTGCGGACTTACAACGCTAGAATCCGGGTTTCGATACCCGTGGGGTGGGCAGAGCACAGATAGCCCACTATGTAGCTTTGTGCTTAATTACAAACAAACAAACAAGCGTCTGGCCCTTTAAAATTAGGTAAATTAATAAAATGTATTTGTAGTTAATGGGAGATTAACTACAGTTAAAAGTATAGATTCGATATATATATATATATTTATGGATCGATACCTCGGAAACTTTAGTAGTCAGAATCTTGTATAGATTTCTAATGAATAAGTACAATTTTAATGCAGATATTATATGTGACCTAACTTTATAACGTGCATTGTTCTCGCTCAGTTAGGATTTGAAAGCAAATATACACAGTTTTCACGTTTTCTGGATAGGATGAATTGATTACTCGTGTCTCAGTTCACTTTGTAATATCAACGTAATAAAATTTTGTAAAATTTTGAAATTATTTAATGATGTACGGTTTTTTTAATTTGAGTATAAAGTTTTTGATTTGTCATCATAATTGTTAATTTGTTGATTGGAGTTCAAACTGGCTTTACACAAACTGCATTATAGAAGGATTTTTCTGAATTAATAATATAATTTTTATTATAGATTTACATTAGTTTTCACATAAATAAGGGCTAGGCGTGGTTTAGTGATTAGCATGCCCGAACTGGGAATCCGAGGGCTCAGTGTTCGCATGCCGTTGCCATATAAACTGCTCCGCACTTTGGGAGCGTGGATGCGTTATAAGAGTGACGATCAGTACCAATATTTGGTCAGACAATAGTAGCCCACGAGCTTGCGGTGAGTGTTGTTAACTAGCTATCTATCACCACAGAATTAAAGTTTGTTTGTTTTCTGTAAAGCACAAAGCTACACAATAAGTTAGATGTGCTGTAACCACCACGGGTGTCGAAACCCAATTATTAGCGTTATAAGCCTTCGGACTTACCACTGAGCCGCTGGGGAGTAAAGTTAAGGACATCTATATGTTCGCATATAGCTCTTTGTGTAACTTTACTCAAAAATTCAGAAAAAAGATGTTATACATTGAAACCAAGAAAAGGCAGACTTATTATAGATACTGAAAAAATCAGTGGTTTGTGTAACCAGTGATGTGTTTATTGTACAAAATAATACATGTTTAAACTATAATTTATGAGTATTTAGAAGAAATTACATTTAAAGAAATAAAAATATATTCCATCATGAAAAAACATTTTACATATAATTTGTACTATGTTCTAACTTTCTTTATCTAAGTAGTTATGAATTATATATCTCAGTTATTCCTTTTAACAGTTCTGTTTATCTAAGTGGTTGTGATATGTATCTCAGTTATTCCTTTTAACAGTTCTGTTTATCTAAGTAGTTATGATATATATCTCAGTTATTCCTTTTAACAGTTCTGTTTATCTAAGTAGTTATGAATTATATATATTTCAGTTATTCCTTTTAACAGTTCTGTTTATCTAAGTAGTTATGAATTATATATCTCAGTTATTCCTTTTAACAGTTCTGTTTATCTAAGTAGTTATGAATTATATATCAATTATTGTGTGTTTTTTTTGTGTGTGTATATATCAATTATTGTGTGTATGGTTTTTTTTGTACAGTATTCTATAGTTTGATGCATGCATATTTGGTATTATTGTGAGACGATCCTGATTTTATCTAAACAAAGTATGATACTATCAAGTATTTTTATGAATAAATAACAGGAAGAATTGTAATTGGTTTTTATTTATTTATTGCACGAATAAAATTCATTCAGATAAGACACGTGTAACTGAAAATACAATACTAATATAGATGAATTTACAAGTAGTACTTCTACCTAAGTGTATGGGCATGCGTATAATAGCAGGTGGTGCAAATATTTTTGAAGCATGCATTTCTTATATCCATTTTGAAACCTTAAATCAATTTCAATTAAAAGTACAAAAAAAAAATATTTTCGGTAGCTTCTCCCATCCCTCGAATCCGGAAGTGCAGTAAACCTTTCCCACAAAGTAGTTTTCACCTCAGTTTTATTTGTCTAACCCTTTTATGCAACGCTTTTGTTTTCGAAGAGCTGTGTGTATGTCAGACAACAACGCGCTCATGTATACCAAATCTCAAAGCTGCTCGTACAGCCGAGTATATGAAACATATGGTACGTGATAATTAACCTGTGCTATTTAACGTAAATCCTCTTGTATTTTTCACTATCGGTGGAACCAATGTTCTGCAACACATCGAATACTTCCGTGCTTTCTGCCTGTTTCAACACCTATTGTAAAGAACTGACTGAAACACATTTGAGGAAAATCATTTATTTTCTATGCAAAATACACTGGAAACTCCAATATTAATTATTGGAATTAATTGCAATAGCGATGGTAATCTTCTTTGTAATTCCCTAGATTGATTCGTATGTTATCAGGTATCCTGTAAACAACAGACTCGTTGACTCAAAAACAATTTGGTGAATAAATAGTTTAGAAGAAACATCTGTATAAAAATCCAGTGGTATCTGGACCTCATCAATAATTTTAGGCTTAGATAGTCAACTTTTACGTTTTATATTTACTTCAAGGTATGGAGTGGGTTGATAGTGTTAAAACATCATATTTTCTTCAGTAAAATACTATCTATAATGTACAGCAGGTTGTAACAGATTACTTCTACATGTGTTAAGTAGAATACCCTCTATAAGGGAGGAAATGCAGGAACGAGACAGTACAAAGTAGGCTTAATCTGGCTTAAGCCTACTTTGCACTGACTGATGTGGAGCAAGGATCTCGGGTAATTTTCTGTTTCTGTTTAGTCAAATAATAGAAGTAACTTTTGTTTTTCCAGAAGATTAACAATCTTCGCAATAAATATCAAGTTTAAAGTTGAATCGGAAACCAATAATTCGCTCCCATTTTTCGACAGCCTCATAACTAGAACAGAAAAACAGAAACAGAGCCTGTTCATTCTATCTACAGTATCATATAAGTTTTATTAAACATGCCCATCACAAGATAAGGAAGATATTCGTTAGAAACATTAACCAGCAACCAGCGCCATCTAAATGTGAAAAAATAAAATGCTTAATGGCAACTACAATTTTAATATTATGGCTTTAGAGAAATGTCTGTAAAATAACAATTCCACGTTGTTTATAAATATCTCAACATCATTAACAATTTCTTATCCTCGAAAATGCATGCAACTTATGATTAAAAAAAAACAGGGTTTTATATAGTCACCTACCAAGTCTGCGAAAAACTTTATGTTGGCGAAACGGGAAGAATTTTAGATACAAGATTCATCTCTGACGTCATGTGCCGTTAAGGGACTTCGAACTTTCGTTATAAATAAGCAGTGTATGTGTTTCTCTCACAAAGAAACTCCCCCCAGCGACACAGCGGTATGTCTGCGGACTTACAACGCTAGAATCCGGGTTTCGATACCAGTGGTGGGCAGAGCACACATGGCTCATTGTGTAGCTTTTTGCTTAATTACAAACAAACGTCAGTCGGAAGAGGACACGTGAAAGTGTCAAACTAATATCCGTATTAAAATTGATATTGTTCGTTATTGTGGATTCAAACTTTATTATAACAATATATATAATAATTATATATAATGAATTAATAACCAGCCAACAGTAAGTAAATCGCAATAGTCTGGAGGGGTCAGTGAAATAAATATGGTGACTAGAATTAATCATGACAATGTTTGTTGGACTTGAATCAAGCCCGT
>NW_013670585.1:36985-45207 GCF_000517525.1 Limulus polyphemus | reverse complement strand
CCCCCCCCCCCCCACACACACACTCCTGCCGGAGTTCCGCTTGCCTATTAACATTTATGTTTTCCTTTCTTTGATGATAGCCTTTCAATATATAATTGTTTTTTGTAATACTGTGCATACATGCGGAAATATCATTTTGATACTTATCAGAGAAAATTCACTAGAAATCTTTTTTCTTTTCTTTTTTTTTAGCACAGATAATAAGGGAACCATTATATTTCGGAACTTTTTTTTTTTCCTTCTTCGTCCCTGACATGAAATGAGTTCCACTTTGGACCAAAAAGAACCTCCACTTCCAGACCTGGCCGTGGGCTTGTCTTGAACCAATAAAACTCATTCATTTTAAAAATCAAGAAACGAAAATTATCGAATGTATCGAATAATTAGGGACAATATCGTAGATAGATCTCGAATAACTTTACTCAAAATCCAATAAACAATCCTACACTTAGGTCAATATAGTGGCGCCATCTATCGTATCCATACTGTTTCAATGAAGTCTAAATCATTTTAAATATATATCTTATTGCGGTGGATTGTTGTTGTTGTTAATCCTAATACCTATTCTCAAAAGAAAATGAAGTCAAAAAAGTATTTCGATTAAAAAGTCAGAACTATAGTTTCTTACCAAAATCGAACCGTGTTTCATAGATTTTTCATTAAGAACTAGTAACTTGTTGAGTCATCTGGAGTTCGATTCTACACGGTGGACAGACCTCAAATAGCCCATTATTTAACTTTGCCATGAAAATCATTAAAAATTAAAAAGAGAAATTCTGATTTCTCTAAAGCTTGTTATTAACGAAAACAAGTTTATACTTCCTTATTACACTTTTTTCATAACTATTCTGACATTAATTACGTAGTGACCTCACGTGAAGTGTATTAAATAGACTAATAAAATATTTCAACTGAAAACCTTTTAAAATATTTCAACCTTTCGCTGAAAGGTTACCAGGAAATTCTTTTTGTTTTCTTAACTTATTAACCAATTACCAAAACATGAATGTGTAACTAGTTGTTCCAACAAACATAAGCGTGTCGGGCCTGGAGTTTGAGAGGTGATGTCACTAAACACGCTTCTTTCAGTTGTGGTCGCGTTATAGAAATAGCAGTCAATCCCTCTACTCACTTAAAAGAGACGGGTAATTCCTCTATTATGGGAAGTGCTGCAGGCTATGTGCCTTCCCTCTGGAAATTAGTTCAAAAATAGGAAGGTTATACTTGAAACCTAGGGGTGTCCGCTAACCTAGCCGTTTAGCCACTGAGCGCGTAAAGTGTTGTTCACGTTACAAATTCCAATTCCAAACACAAAAGTATGAACATTTCCCCGTAGTGAGTACAGCACAGATAGTCCACTGTGTAGCTTTGTGCTTAACTACAAACAAACAAAATTAGAATTTATTAAAAATAATTACTTTATCTTATAAACAGCAAGAAAGTTTACGCTTAAAACATCAGAGTGTGTCACATGAAAAGTAAAAGACAAGCTTCAACAAAGGAAAGTCTGGCCATCAGGTAAGGTTCCAAATCACCTGGCCAGATATCTAACTTAGAGTTCCCCCAGTGGCTCAGAGGTAAGTCTCTGAACTTACAACGCTAAAAATCGGGTTTCGTTACTCGTGTTAGGTACAGCACAGATACTAAACAACAAACCAATATAATTTAGAAAGACAATATGAATATTCCAATTTGTATTCCCTTTTTTTTGTAACTTCATATAGTTTTTATATCAACGATTTCAATCGAATTTCTACTCGTGTTTTTGATTCCCTATTTTGATCTCCCTGATTCTACAGCAGCCCTGTTTTATTAATAACGTTTATTGATTAACATGGTTATATCACACTACAATTTTCACAGAGTAGGTAAGATTAAAAACAGTTACCATAATTATGATAAATATTCTTAAACTACTAGCTGCTCTGGACATCAGCCACCTAAAAAAAGTTAGTTTATGCACCATTGTACTGAACACGGGCGAAAATTTATCCTATAAACTGAAAAATGGTAAATAATAATAACAATTTTTAACTACGAAAAAATTGGCTGAAACTTAAATATGCAGCTGCAAGCTTGAACAGTTTCCAACCAAAGTTTAAACTTCAAGAGACTAATATCGAAAATATTTGAAAGCAAGCCAACAGCGATTCGATTAGGCTTAACTTTTTTTTGCAGCCAGTGGTAAAGAATACAAGGTTAATTTTCTCTTGGAATACGGCCGTATATCGTTTGTACAAGCAGAATTTACTTTAGACTTCAGACTACTTTTGTTTTTCAGGTTTAATCGTCTATACGTATATATATATATAGAGAGAGAGAGAGAAACAGAGAATTTTGAACTTGTAAACATGTTCTCATGATACTAGTCGCTAACATGTACTAGGGATTAAAATCTTCAGTGTAAAACGTTTGTTGAAATTTTCATTAATAACAAGAAAAGATATAAAATGTTTGTTATTTTCTTAACCTCACCATTAAAGTATGTTATTTTTAATATTTTAATGTTTTGTTCACTAGAGGGAGCTGTTTTATTCCCTACAGACTTTTGTCCGCAGTTTCTAGCAATATGTCCTATCAACTTACACTTGGAAAAACTACTGTCTTCTGGTTCACGTCTTCCATTCTATGTAACTATTTGTCTATCTAATCTTTTCAGTTCTTCTAGACTATCGTCGGAGAAGGAGGGACTTAATATTTCGATACCACTTGATCTCATGATCCCATAACTTCTGGATAATGAGTTTAGTTGTTTATTTGTAGCTTTAATGGCTTCAAGTTTCATCGCCAACTGTAGAGCTTTCTTCACAGATGTGCACCTACTTTGATTCAACGTTTTACGCATATTCTCGTCTGTTATGGCATTTGTGAATTGGTTACTAGCAACTAATCCATCATTTCACGTGGACAATTCGGGTAAGATAATTGGACAAGCCTTTGGAAATCTTCCCCGAGTTCAGCTAAGGTCTCTTCTTTCCTCCTTACACTGCTCCTCAACTATATTTTGGAAATTTCTTTCTGTTGTATCAGTCCGAACATGTTGGATAAGCCAAGCAACCAATGCATGATAGCTCTCAGTTGGAAGGGCACTTAATGTTGTTGAGCTGACTGGCTAACTTCAGAAACTAGGTCAGGTAGTGGCATCAGTGTAGTATATCAGGAATGTCCTGCAGTCACAGATAGCACAGCAATAGTGGTAAAAAGAGTAGTTTCTCCTATCCCGTATTTTTTAGTAAACGATGTTTTAGGTTAAAACTCCTGGACACATGCAGAAAGAGTTATGGCTAGTTTTATCTCTGCATTTACCAGTTCACTTTCCAAATGTTCTGTTTTGCAATTTAAGTTTTTTTCTAACTCATTGATTTTATTGTTATAATCTTTCTGTACTTCATTTATGTATTTCTGTACTTCTTCAATATTATCATTACAGCCTTTTTGTACTTTATTGATACACTTCTGTACTTCATCAATCTTGTGACTGTATTTCCTCTATCTGTCTCTAATAGCTTAGTCAATCTTGTCTTCAATTAGATTTATTTTTGTCATTAGTTCATCTTTAAATATTATGTCTCTTTCTTTTAGCTCCTCTTTTGAATTCCTGTCTGGTATCTCTTAATCTTCTTTTAATTTTCTATGACTTTTCTCTTCATTTTCTTTTAATGTTTTATCTCTCTCTACTTTATGTTATTTCCATTGTTTCATTATTTCCAACAAATTTTCGATATTGCTTTGTGCTCATGTTGTCATCTTGAAGTCTAGTCAAAGCTCTATTTTATTTTTACTAAAATAATCCCACTTCTGAAACCACTGTTATTAAGTCTTCTGTCGTTGGACAGGTTCTTTTTTTTGGATTATCCAATAAAAATAATACGAAATCCATTGCATCTATTGTTCACGAATTTATTTATTTCTTCAATAACGTTTTATACGGACTATGTTCACAAACAACGTTTCAACATAAATTATAAGAATTAATGTATGCCTAATTCATAAAACAACTTAACCAATCACTTACTTGTAGAAATTTCGCACTAATCGATCAGTAGATAATAAACACGTTTACTATTATTAACACGATCACTGACAAACTGACTCTCTAATTCTTGCTGCCTATCTAACTAAAATTCTTTAACTGACTCTGAACTGATTTATTTATCTAACCCACTCAGCCTGACATTATGTTGTACTAATGTTCTAGAGACTGGAAATTTCGAGATTTCACAGTGTCCTATATTTCCATGAAACTTCAAGACTTCATACAATCATTACATCTGGTAAAAACTCCCTAGTGAAAGACATATTAGAAATATAGCTGTTGTTGTTGTTTGCTATTAAGCAGAAAGCTACATAAAGGGCTATCTGTGCTCTGCCCACCACAGGTATCGAAACCCGGATTCTAGAGTTGTAAGTCCGCAAACATACTGCTGTGCCACTGGGAGGCCCCAAACAGTGAAAAATATTTAGAAATATATCCAATGGTAAACAAAATTATTTCTTGAAGAAAAAAAAAAACTCCAATAGCAAAAATTTCTTAAGAAGAATTCCTATAGTCAACCAATACAGTTTTGAAAGTCTAATTACAAACATAAATTTTCAGAAAGAAATCCAACCTTGAACAGAAGTTTCAAGTTTTTATTGCAGAGGGTTTTATTTTTTAAGAATAGCAAACTTCTAGTTAATACCTGTTAGTATCATGATTTTGTTGAAGTTGTTTATGGGTTCACTGTGGCCTTAATTCGGTCTTGACTAAAGTGTTAGTCATGTTAAGTACAGTTTTCTATAATCTGTATTATAACTACACCAAATATTTATTACGTGAATGCCTTACACAATAATAATAGAAACTAACATGGTTCTCAGAATTCATAAACTATTCTAGTGAGTACTTGTTTGTTGAGTGTATAATATATGCATCATTCTTCTCAAATTCTCATTTCATTACATGAATAGTTAACACATATTTGTTAAATTATCAGGTATTTTGTGAGTAATATGTAACGTAAACACTATTCTGTGTCATTTAAAATGGCCAAAAATCCAAAATAAAATTATCGCGTTAGCACTAGTTTCTAAACTTGCTCTAAAATCTCTTGAATTGGATTTTCTAATAAAGTTTATGGACATTTTTGCTGTAAGGTGGAGCTACGAAAGTGACTTTTTAGACTTAATTTCAGAGACTTTAAAAGTTGCCCAGTCATAAAAGGGGCGATCATTAAAATTTTCCACCAAATAAAAATGTGTGCGTTTTTGGTAATTCTACCAATTCGAATTTCTAATAAGTTTGAACAGAGTTGAATGTAGTTCTGTTAATATAAAGAAAATAATTTCAAACGTACATTGTATCGTGACAAAATATAGTTTTAGGTTCTACTAATTCGTCACGTGTCCTTATTATGGTCCATAGCCTTTAATAACAATACTTACCACATTTGATTGAAAACAATCCCTATTTCTGTGAATTACCCCAAAGAATGCTTCACACTTCAAGGCCATGGGTGCGTTATAGGAGTACTGGTCAAATCCCACTATTCAGTTAGAGTAGACCAAGTGTTGGCGGTAGGTGCTGTTAGCTAGTTCCCTTCCTTTTAGCCTATCAGTTCAAAATTAGGGACGACTGAGAATATCCCAAACAAATGAAAATTTTCTGTGCATTACCGTAGGAAGCAATTTTGAAGTGGTCAGCTGTCACTTTGCCATTTATAGGGGGTCTGGGGGTATGCTCCTCAGAAAATGTTTGAAAATTTAATGTTAAGAGATTCAATCTTGAGCCATTTTAACTACAAATACTGCATACACACAACGTAATGTATTGAATTATAAGAAGTAAGTTTTAATACATAAGTTGTAGCCATACAAGCCATGAAAAATTGGTCAGGCGATGGCCTGACTGGCCTTACCGCTTTCTACGGCCCTGCTGTGAGTGTCGATATTATAATAAGTATTAGTTCAGTTAAATCCCTGTTACTATGGTAACGTAGTTAGGACTTTTGATGATAAAAGATTGTTCGAGGACTGTGTTGATTCCTATGAAATGACCCATTTTTATATCTGGCTTTGAAAACATTAGTTGTTTTTTCTCCTCTTCTTAAGCTCTTGTTTTGTTTCACACAATTTATAGGAAAACAGCTACATTTCTTTGATTGCTTCTATAATTTGGATCAAAAGTTCGAAACTATCCGAATTGCATAGTCTGAATAATTACATATATATATATACAGAAAAAACTGATTAAAATCCAAATACACTAGTATGAACTATTGTATCCTAACGGATCCTAGACTAGCATGGTACAAGGAGGAAAATGGTGTCGAGGGTTCATAGACTTTAAAGACGAAGATCAACTCAGAAAGAATAACGAAGACGTTTCTAAGCCCTAATATCCAAGGACGTAAAACTTTAAATGTTCAACTTCTGTCCTACAGCTCACGTGCAAATTGAATATAACCTTTGTCTCATGAAATGTTTCCCAAAGGTGAGATATGGCATGACCAAGTGTTTAGGGCGCTCGACTCGCAATCTGCGAAATATCCAGCAAAGTATTCATCACTACTGCCCACGGATAGTAAATTTCCACTATCTTCGGATAAGACATCATCTTCAGTTCTATCTAGGGCATTAATAATGCCACACATGAATACTTATCCCCACTCAGATACCTGTAAAATGGTGGGACGTTTCATCCTTCCCGTGGATATCAGTGTCTTCAGCGAGTAAACTGTATTGGCCTGACGTAACAGTAAGGAAAAAGGCCAGGGTTCATGAGAATTTAGAAACACTTACTGCTTAGCCCTGAATCTGCGGGTCGCGGGTTCGAATCCCCGTCCCACCAAACATGCTCGTCCTTTCAGCCGTGGGGTTGTTATGATGAGACGCTCAATCCCACTATTCGTTAGTAAAAGAGTAGCCCAAGCGTTGGCGGGGAGTGATGATGACTAGCTGCCTTTCCTGTAGTCTATCACTGCTAAATTATGGACGGCTAGCGCACATAGCCCTCGTGAGCTTTGCGCGAACTTTCAAACAAACTGAACCCAAAGGTGAATGACCTCTCGGTACAAAATTTGCTTTAAGTAAAGGAAGGCGTGGCTAAATAGAACTGTGTACGGGAGGAACCGGAATTAGAAAAGTTGTGCTACATTCTCACTCGATGAAGAACTAAAAGTGGGTCATTTTTTTGGCGTTGGTTAAACTAATCAGGGATTTTATTATTATAGTTCCCCGATAAATGTAATTCTTGTGCCAGACATCAATACCATGTATCAATAGTTTTAAGTAAACGTAGCCTGTGCTCTGTATCTCCTCGTATTCTCCATAGTAAGAGGTCCTGAAAAACATAAGTCTTAACTGAAGTAGGTGTGGTCACGTCAACAACATTCGAGTGAAGTGGATGTGGATCACGTCAAAAGCACACGGTAAACAACAACAGTCTCAATTGAAAGTAGATATGGACCACATAGGAACAACAACAGTCTCAAGTAAAGTAGATGTGGTCGCATAAACAACACAGAGTGAAAAACAACAGTCTCAAGTGAAAGTAGACATGGACCACATAAACAACACAGAGTGAACAACAACAGTCTCAAGTGAAGTAGATGTGATTGCATAAACAACACAGAGTGAAAAACAATAGTCTCAACTGAAAGTAGATATGGACCACATAAATAACCCAGAGTGAACAACAACAGTCTCAAGTGAAGTAGATGTGATCGCATAAACAACACAGAGTGAAAAACAATAGTCTCAACTGAAAGTAGATATGGACCCCCTAAACAACACAGAGTGAACAACAACAGTCTCAAGTGAAGTAGATGTGATCACATAAACAACACAGAGTGAAAAAACAATAGTCTCAACTGAAAGTAGACATGGGCCACATAAACAACACAGTGAACAACAACAGTCTCAAGTGAAAGTAGATATGGACCACATAAACAACGCAGAGTGAAAAACAATAGTCTCAACTGAAAGTAGACATGGACCACATAAACAAGACTGTGAAGAACAACAGTCTCAAGTAAAGTAGATGTGGACCACATAAACAACACAGAGTAAACAATAACAATTATAGTATTTTGGCACTTATGTATAAAGTTAAAATTGTAAATAATATTCAACGTTAAACTGGTACACAATTAAAAACATTTTATTTAGGCCTTTCTATGGCCTTCAAAAAGTTGACGACTCTACATGTTTCGACGTTACAATGTCATCCTCAGGAGTGAATT
>NW_013670585.1:26742-36015 GCF_000517525.1 Limulus polyphemus | reverse complement strand
TGTTAGTAGGTCATTGACCTGTATGTTATTTTTCATACATTCACGCTAAACCATTCAAAGGAGATCAATTCTGCAATACGAAGATCAACTCAGTAAGAATAACAAAGACGTTTCTAAGCCCTAATATCCAACGACGTAAAACTTCAAATGTTTAACTTCTGTCCCACAGCTCACGTGCAAATTGAATATAACCTTTGCCTCATGAAATGCCTCATGAAACAGTTTAATGTTGAATATTATTTATGATTTTGAAAAATAACAGTCTCAAGTGAAGTAGATGTGATCACGTCAACAACACAGAGTGAAAAACAGTAGTCTCAAGTGAAGCAGATATGGTGACGTCAACAACACAGAGTGAAAAACAGTAGTCTCAAGTGAAGTAGATGTGGTCAGGTCAATAACACAGAGTGAAGAATAAGACCAAATCATGTAGTCACATATAACTGTGAAAAAAGTAGGGACATAAATTAACTCGGTCTGCTGTTGAAGTTTGTGACATACACACACACACACACACACACACACACATATATATAGCAATGATGGATGTTTTTTTTCAACCAGTATTAATGGTTATGTATTAATCTATTATGAATAATGTTTCACACATGTTTTCCCGAACAATTTCAGTACAGTTGATAACTACTGTATAAAGTCTATTACAAGTTCTTTATTACACTGCTTAACAATATACGTTGTTTAAATTTATTGCTTATTTTATTCATTCTACTGGTATAGTTGGCATCATTGGGCTTACTAATTCACGGAATGTCGCACTTGGTAGATAAAACTACAGAGTAAATTTAAAGTCTTTAACAATTTTAGAGTCGACACTTTTATTTCTATATAGAAAGGCCCGGCATGGCCAGGTGGTTAGGGCGCTCGACTCGCAATCTGAGGGTCGCGGGTTCGAATCCCCGTCACATCAAACATGCTCGCCCTTTCAGCCGTGGGGGCGTTATAATGTGACGGTCAATCCCACTATTCGTTGGTAAAAGATTAGCCCAAGAGTTGTCGGTGGGTGGTGATGACTAGCTGCCTTCCCTCTAGTCTTACATTGCTAAATTAGGGACGGCTAGCGGAGATAGCCCTCGTGTAGCTTTGCGCGAAAATTCAAAAACAAAAACAAACTATATAGAAATAATATTCATGCGTTTCTCAGCGATGTTTAACTTTTTGTAACTAACAAAGTCCTTGACCTCACTGGTACTTCTAGGCTAGCGTATTTAGAATACAGTTCCTCAGGGATGACTGAGGTTCCCATTTTCAATTTTGCTTTAGCAGTTGTATAGAAAATAAAACGTTTGTCCATGTTTCGGTCTTTTCTCGTGTCTGTTATATTCTTTCCGGATAAGTCGAAGAGATACTATTGTGGAAAAAATTGTAAACTTAATTTTTTTAGGGTATTTACCAGTTCCACTTTGGTTAGTTTATGTTTTGTTTTAGTGTTGGCATTAAGAATTGTATAAGGTATCGGAGTAATTCGCAATTCTGAACAATCCGCAAGAAATCTTCATCAGACTTTCTTTATTGGTGAATTAATTTCAAGTTTCAGGTGTCCTAGAGCCGACCTTACAAACCAATAAATTAAAACTGAAAAAATTTAGTAGCCTAAATATGATGGTTTAGAAGCTTTGTTTATTGTTTGTTTGTTGGTTTATAATTAAGCACAAAGCTACACAATGGTCTATCTGAGTCCTGCCCACCACGGGTATCGAAACCCAGATTCTAACGTTGTAAGTCCGCAGACACACCGCTGTGCTACTGGGGGCAGTCTAGAAGCACAAGCGGAGTTCAGGACTTAATCTGTGTTCTAAACATTTCTTTCTAAACTATTTGTGCACCAAATTGCTTGTGGTACACGAGCTTGTTGGTTAAAGGGTCCCTAATAATACATATATAAGTCACAACGTAAACAAAAATACTGTCAATCTTGTAATGTTTACTATTGAAATCTCCTATGCAGTTTGGGTAGAAAATGAATGATTCACGGCATTTTGGGGGTTAATTATCAAGCGTTGTAACAAACAAAAAACTTTTTTAAGAGATAAATACCTTATACAATTATTAATGTCAATACTATAACAAAACATAAACTAATCAAACTGGGGCTGGTAGATAAACACTGAACATCAGCAAGATTTGAACACATGATTTCCTCGTGCCTGGCACATACTTTAACCCTCAAAATACCGATTTGTTCTGACACAGTTCACAACAAGTTCACAGTTCACAGTTCATATTGAACGATTTCATAAAAGAATACATAAGATTCATTAATATAACGACAACAAAATAACACTGCATACGCCGTGTGACTTTCCTGTAACGTTCAAAATGCTGGTTTAACTGGTTGACTAATTAATCACCTTTCTGTACACGTTGATACCACACCTTTTTACTTGCTAAGCCTTGCGAGGTTTTCAGTAATTCCCTAAGTAGGCCAGTGTGTACGTCATAAGAATGATACACTAGATCATGTAGTGGTTGGTGTGAGTGATGAGAATATAACTAAGCCTAACTAGTTCATTGAATTGTTGCATCGTGTGTACTGTTTGAAAAATCTGTATTGAACTTACTTAAGCTGAATAATAAAATATTATAATGTTTATATTTCTTTCTTTATTGTTTTAATGAAATAATTTATGAGCAACGCAAACATAAACGTATGTATATATGTTTGTATATGATAGTTACACTAAAGTTTATATCTTGGTAGTTTTGTGTCAAGGTTAAGTTGAAACAGAAGTAAAAGAATTAAGGTATACGTTTTCGGAATATTATTTAAAGTTGCCTGACAGGAAACTGTAAGGGATGATGAATCTTCAAATAGTATCTTTAAATGGTCTGCTACAGTCAGTGACGTACCTACAAAAGATAACCCCCGCATAAAAAGTACTTGGACCCCCTACATATATTTCCCTATATTTGTAGTTGATTGATATTGTTAACTTAACAGAATAGTGCAATCATCCTTTAGTTCATACAAACTAAATTGTATGTTTCTCCCCTTGTCGGCAACTCTTAAGTTTGTCAGGTCCTTCGGGAGTCAAAATGTGGATTTGTAGCTTGAAAAAAAATAATGTACACACTATTTCCAGTCTTGTTTGTTTACTGTTTTTAGAGTCCCTAGTTGTAGGCTTGAAAATATAATTTTTACATTTTGATTCAACTTGTTTCTCTACTTCTTTTCGATCCCTTTTTCCCCTTTTTAAATTAACAATTTTTACTAATCTTGTCAGTAATATAATTCAGAGAAATATAACACAATATTTCCCCTTAAGGAGACCGAAGGCCGTCTGGAGGGTTTCCCTTGTATTAATTTTTCGTACAACTATACAGTAATGTGTTGTCTGTCAGTGAGTCAGTAGATACTAAAATGGCATCACATGATGGACGCTTAACGTTGCAATTTGTTCTAACGAGACGCCAGTAAAACGTGCGCATGCCATGAATCACGAGAATAATTATGCCCCCTGTAGGCTACAACACAGCATGACACATGAATTTCAAAAGCAAGAAATAAAAATACTTGTTACACTGAATTTTGGTTTTATTTGCCCTTGAAACGAGCAACAGAAATCTGTTTTTTTTTTCTTCACACAAGTACAATTGTAAGATCGAAAAAATGTTGTTGAAGTTTGTTGAAATATGCTTCAGATATCAATATTTTGATATGACATTTCTTTTAGATGAAAACTTTTACTCAACAATAGTCCATAAAAAGTCTTTTTATGAAATTTCGGTATTCTGATAGGAGTAACTGAATTTAATTTGTATTCTTCAAAATGATAAAATGTTTTCCTTATCAAAATTTAACACTTACTTTTTTAAAGTGATAAAGTTTAGAAAATATTACCATTTACTTTCTAATGATTTTATTGTCAAAGAATGAAATTCAACTGAAATTCGCATTTATGAAGAGTATACATAAATAGTAAACTCTTTGTTTCATTTTTCATTTCTCATAGTCCTTGCGGACCGTTGAGCCAATGGCAGATCTTGCTCTGCCATCGTTTCTAAAGCTGTTTCTTACGTCAAGGATGCAACCCACTTGACAGCCTTCCCTCTTTGAAAGGGCAAACTCTTTGTAGGTTATTGAAAAAAATAAAACAAACATTCATTAAAAACATAGCACTAACTCTGAGTATTTTCTAAGAATGTTAGTCTTAACATTTTCCTTTTTGAAATCTTGTTTAAACTAAGAAAACCATTGTCATGTGTTGTTGTTTTTTTATATTTGGTACTAATTTTCCTTGCCGCTTACTTAATTGTTCCTCGGTTGGACAGCAGTAAGTCTACGGATTTACAACACTAAAATCAGAGGTTCGATTCTCCTCGGTGGACATAGCAGATAGCTCGATGTGGCTTTGCTATAAAAAACAACAACACATGTACTTATTTAATTTTCTCATACGGTTATATTTCATAACAAAAAATACAATTTAATGCTCTTAATCAATGTGTCTGTTTCGTTGTTGACCTTTAACCAATGTGTCTCCTTCATTGTTGACCTTTAACCAATGTGTTGCTTTCGTTGTTGACCTTTAACTAACAATCTGGGTTATTTCCAGGAAAAGGTAGAAACGAGATCAAGTTTTGGCGAAGTAATTTAACAATTTCCTATCAATCCAAGTTACAATGGAATATTATCATTTTTTGGCTTTTATAAAAGATATTACATCCCAAGGTTCCATACTTTAGTAGCTATTTCAGTCTTCCTTTATGAAGTCTGAAATAAGTAGATAAAGAGATCTTATCAATAATATTTAAGATCGTCGTATACAATTATCTAACTTGGCCCAAAATCCGACCGAATGAAAACAAAAATGTAATAGTCATTGATCAAAAGTTCGTCCTCATTTTGCAGTTCCTTTTTCTATATCATTAAAGAACTGTGACCTCCTTATTTTTTATTACACTTCTTAAAAATCTCATTTAAACTACACATCTGGGTCATGCTCTTGCAAAAGCAACACCTGAAAAGTAACAATCCGCCAGTTTCTATTACTTGATTTTTGTCATTGATATGTAAATATCAACCTGTTGCTTTTTCACTTTCCAAATCTTCTTCTTCTCATCTATTTTGAATTTTTTTTCTTAAAAAAAGAAACCGATTTCAGAAACTAAAATCCATCCAGTTTAGTCGCTCTTTACCTCATTAGCAAAGTATAATTCAGAAAAAAATATCAATGAAAGTATTTTCAATTAGGCGATTTTTCGTGCGTAAAGAGCTCAACGACATTTAAACATTACGTTTTTATCATTCTACACGAAAAGGTCGCAAACAACTCGGTCTACGCTTCAACATTCAGCCTGAATTTTATAGCACGGACGGGAGCTTTAAAATAAAAAAATATATAAATTCTGTCGTTTCTATTCGAAAAGTAAACCAATCTTTAACAGACTGGAGTATACTAATTTTAATTATCCCAAACTCTTGCGTTTGTTAAGTGCAATGGGCCATCTACACTGTGCCAATCGCAGGGATTGAACTCCGAAAGTTAGCGTTTAAGCCCTCAAACTTACTGCTGAGTCAGTGTGGGAGATGATATTGTTTAATAATTTCGACTTTCGTGCAAAGCTACACAATGGTTACCTGCTCTAGCCGTCCCTAATTTTGAAGTGATAGACTAGAGGGAACGAAGGCAGCTAGTCAACAGTACTCACCTCTACTCTATTCGAACACTGGTATTTGACCTTTACTCTTATAATGCACCTATGGCCCCATGACACAAAGTAACATTTTGTGGCAAAAGGTCACAAACCATGGACCCTCATATTCACAGTCCTCACACTACATTAATATTTTTAACGTAATTAAAAAAGCTTTGTTCTAGTAATACATGCAGCACAACAAGATCAGAGTGTTTTAAATAAGAGCTGGCCCATCAGTTTAAATAACTGTAGTAACACTTCTTCAGCCTTTCATATCTGGTCAGTACTCACCCGTGTGCATTGAATAACAAGTTATAATGGAGGATAAAAAGTGCACACTCTGATTTCTACGTACCCAAGATTTCTTCCTGAGCAGATCATCCAGTGAAGTACATAACACGTTTCAATGGGAGGTTATTTTAATGAACACTCTGATTTCTATATACTCTGACCAGATCATCCAGTGAAGTACATAACACGTTTCAATGGGAGGTTATTTTAATGAACACTCTGATTTCTACATACTCTGACTAGATCATCCAGTGAAGTACATAACACGTTTCAATGGGAGGTTATTTTAATGAACACTCTGATTTCTATGTACTCTGACTAGATCATCCAGTGAAGTACATAACACGTTTCAATGGGAGGTTATTTTAATGAACACTCTGATTTCTATATACTCTGACCAGATCATCCAGTAAAGTACATAACATGTTTCAATGGGAGGTTATTTTAATGAACACTCTGATTTCTATATACTCTGACCAGATCATCCAGTGAAATATATAAGACGTTTCGAGTGGACGTTATTTTAGTCCACATTCCTATTTCTATGCACCTAAGGTTTCTTCCTGACTAGATCATCCAATGAAGTACATAACACGTTTCGACTGGACGTTATTTTCACCTAGTTAACGAAGGTCATATGTTGCAATGTGTTGTGTAACATAAAGCTACAAATGGTAATGGTACTTTGATAGGAATGGCGATAACGGGCCCTGTTACGAGAAGGAATTTCTCAGGAAGATTGCTCCTGTGGTATAAACCAAAGTATTTGTAAATATAGTAGAACTGATGGATACTAACAGAGTTTCTTTTTCTTTTCTTTCATGAAGAAATACTTCAAGCCAAATTAATTCCAATGAAGCACACTTCTGTCATTTCTCCAGCTTCCATTGCTACAAGAGCAAAAGTAATTCAAATGTTGTTCCAACTTGTGAAAAGTTTTATTTTTCTAATCACCTTTACCTTCCAGTTTTCCTAGTACAGGTCGTTATTGTTCTGTAACTTTTTGACATTTTAGATACTCCCCCCTCCATTTTTCCCACCAATCAGAATAGCCAAGCACAACTCACCTTCTTCTGCTGTTTAGTATAACGGGTTTTTGATGTCTTAGTTATTGTCGTTTTTATCTACGACGTTACTCACATCCTAGCGAGAGAATCAATTAGGTATCTTCTGCGCTTGCGCACTGATCGAGATCCGTTAGAACGTACTAGTTGCACCAGCCTCGAAAGACTTGCTATTTGGACAGGTTATGAACGTGAGAACTAACTTGACTCAACTACCAGGACAGACAACAGTTAGAATTGTATATCGAAATATGAAACTTCCACTAGTACTAGCGGTGGTTTGCCAGTTGTTTATCTCAGGTAAGTATTGTCATAAATATGAATGTTCTGTCTAAAATCGATAATCACAGATTGTTAGTTTACAAAATTCATCTTTAGATGTCAGTTTTATAAAAGTCGCCATTAGTGAAACGTTACGTTGTCTTGTTACATAAGACGAAACTCCGTTGTTGTATTATTCATAAAAATCCGTTTCTTCTTATTTCACCCACGTAAGTACTTATGGCACATTAGAGTTTATGAGTACAGATGGTACTTTTTAACCAGTTTTTTGGCTGTACGAGGAAACTAGCGAGTTAATGATTACTTTTGTACTGCTGAAAAAACAACAGCAGAGGAGAATTTCATATACAGTTTACACAGTTTCTTTGTTTGTTTCGGATATTTACGTAAAGCTACATGAGGTTATAGAGGCTACTCGTTCTTAATTTAAAACTGGTAAACTATAAAAAAAAATGCAGCTAAACAACAGCACGCGGACTACTGTAATCGAAATTTAACCCTCACTCTTACAACACAACCACGACCCTAAAAGTGCGGAGCGCTCTTTTGCGGCAACGAAACGATAACCATGGGCCCTTAAATTCACATTTTGGCACACTAGCCACTTGGTCACGCCGGGCCCGTTTACCAGGGTAAAAATACTTTATTATTATTATTATTATGGCAGTAGACGATTGGTTAAAGTTGTTCCAAACCTGTTTTCCTAGCCATACGAACTGTCGGAGTTGGATACGTGTCATAAAGTCTTTGAAACAAAATATAACTTGTTCCTTTATATCGCTTGGCTAGAAAGAGACGCTTTGATAATTATTTTAGATCTTAATGCACGCCTGTAGAGAGTAAATATCACTTTAGTTGACGATAATATGGACTAGAAGATATAGTAGCCGAAATGGATAGTGATCTGACTGTGAGAGACATATTGTTAGCTTCTGCTGTTATTAGCGTCTTGTAGCCGTTATTAAGCAAAAGTCAGAAATGATTTATATTCTAGCTTCATTGTTAATCGAAGTACCGTTACGTGTGTTATCAAATCGTAAAATATATATATATATATATGTTCCGTTGCTTAACAGTTGATAAACATCTTTAATTTTACCAGTTTTGCAAATGTAATTATGCAAGAAATGTTCCTGTTATAAATGTTGATTACGTTCCTTTGCACATTACAAAACAACATCATGACCTTATTCTGATAAAGAAGTTTGAAGATTTTCAGAATGTTTATTGATAAACCATTTCAGGATTAATAACTACAAATGGAAAGAACGATTCTGTTGGAGTATTTATCCTCATTCGATCTAAATTCAGTAACAACTTATTTCATACTGTCGGCAATGAATTAGTATAGTTTGTATTTAAGCTAAGACGAATTTGAAAAAAAAAATCATTAATATTTGTTTCCAGTTAATGAAAAAAATACATAGCAAGAGATTAAACAAAATACATTTAGCTTGAGCTAACCACAAATAAAATGCGCTAACCTATATCATAACCAGTTTATAATAACTTCGGTGTCTGCGTATTCTAAGCTATCCTGTCACCTTTAATGGGCGCCAGATGACTCAGCGGTGAGTTTTCAAACTTAAAACGATAAAAATTGGGTTTCGATACCTGCGGTGGGCAGTGTATGAATAGCCTACTGTGTAGCTTAATGTTTATGGAGTGGTTAAACATGTGTGTACTTTTATTGCCGTTTGTATTTTAGTACTTTTTGTTAACGATAGATGGATTCTATTTAACCAAAGCATTTTGTTAGTTTACAGCAACTTTGTATCATTTTTTTCAGTCCATGTTATGAACTCATATATAACTGTGAGTAAACTTCTCATTAGCTTTTATAGGTGATAAAGACATTTAATCTAGCAAGTCTTTACATTCATTGATGGTAAAAAAAATAGGTTCTATCATACAATAATCTTTACTTTAAATAAGACCATAAATGGTAAAAATAGGTTTTATCATACAATAATCTCTA
>NW_013670585.1:12487-25906 GCF_000517525.1 Limulus polyphemus | reverse complement strand
AATTGTAAAAAATAGGTTTTATCGTACAATAATCTTTACTTTAAATAAGACCATAAATTGTAAAAAATAGGTTTTATCGTACAATAATCTTTACTTTAAATAAGACCATAAATTGTAAAAAATAGGTTTTATCATACAATAATCTTTACTTTAAATAAGACCATAAATTGTAAAAAATAGGTTTTATCATACAATAATCTTTACTTTAAATAAGACCATAAATGGTAAAAAATAGGTTTTATCATACAATAATCTCTACTTTAAATAAGGCCATAAATGATAGAAAATAGGTTCTATCATACAGTAGTCTCTACTTTAAATAAGGCCATAAATGGTAAAAAATAGGTTTTATCGTACAATAATCTCTACTTTAAATAAGGCCATAATTGGTAGAAGGTTATATTTCACAATAGTCCCTATACTAAATAATGTCATAAGTGATGGAAAGTTGAAAGATCTATATATTTCAACAGTTGGATTGATGAACAATGTTTTTTGTTTTTTAACCCTTTGTGTAGCTTTGTGCTTAACTACAAACTACAAACAAACTTTTACTTTTTCAAGGATCACAATAATATGAGAGATGATATCGGTGTAACTAGTATGCTTGTTTTTATTTGTTTTTTTGGCTATGGGAATACCTAATTTTATTTGTTTATTCTGGATCGCCTGCTACGTTGACGTACTTTGCAGACTCCATGTAGCCCTATTGAATATTGGACAGCTTCGTTCAGTTGTCTATCACGTCATCCCAAGGATGTAGTGCGTCGTTGACTTAAACTGTGGCTCCATTAAGCAGATGACGCCCTCTGGCGACCATTTTTGATTACCACAATTTCGCGTTTCTCATTGTCTTATTATATCAATAAATAATTATTCCTCTATGGCGAACAACTACTTGTTGAGCAACCACAACTATTTTTACAACGATTATCGGAATTTTAGGAGTATTTCGCTACTGCTAACAATCTGCTCCAATCGCATGTCTGCCAGTGGTAATAAAAGAGAAACAATGATGTTAACTTAAATAAAATCAGTTCAACTTTCATACAATCCAATCACTGTCGCCTATACATCTCACAGTTTCACTTCCTCACATATTTTTTAATTACACAAACACGCATGCGCAGTTAAAATTATCCTCTGCCTTCTCTCTGATTTTAGATGTAATGTCCAGCTAAAAACGTCATAAAGGCCATATTGCATCTTTTACGGATAAATTTTAAAAACTCTCAATATAACAACAACAACAATAACAGTAATTATTATAATTGCAAATTTGACCACACTCTCGAGATACCACAATAGAAATAGTATTCAAATTATGTATTTACCATAAATGTTTTTTTTTAATATTTAGTTCTTTCCTAGAAAAAAAAGAGAGTTATAGACGCATTGTATCAACCTACTTGAGGTTCTCGTAACATTGTAACTATACTACAACTATAGGATGGCAAAGTGTGATCATTAGCCGTCAAGTGATATGCCCATTTGAATCCCTATCTTGTTTGGTTCCTTTTTTCGTGTTCAGTAGCCAGCCCTGCATAGCTTTTTTATTTAATGATAAATTTATTTCCTAATGCTTATCCCCCCCCCCCCCAGTGACACAGCGGTGTTACTAGGCTATACAGTGCATTCTAAAGTTTTATAAATACTGCATAGAATAATGATAAAATAGGTTGTCAAAGTTCATGAAGACTGTTTTGCTCTATCAAATGATGATAAAATTATAGTTATTGTTCTCAGTTTTTGACTTACGGACGCTCTGGATAGCTGAAAAGCGGCATATACACCGGAGATAGAGCGACTATGCCAGGTAGCTCTTCATATCTACCTTTTGATGACCTGTATGTGTCTTGATTTATTTTTACTCCTTCACTTCATACATAATGTAGGGGTTTGCTCCCTAAAGACACCGATTGTATAGTGTACAAAGTATTGAATATTCTACATGTTAAAGTCATCTAATGCTCATCTATTATTGGCTGGTAATTCCCGTTTCGCCTTGTACTTAAGTTTTTTAAAGGAAACCATAAGAACTGTAAGAAAGCTAACTTCAAGAGGTATTACCATCGTTTACACTAGAATTTTGCAAGGAATAATAATAAAATAGGTCGTCAAAGTTCTTGAAGACTGTTTTGCTCTATCAAATGATGATCAAATTTAGTTATTACTAGAACTAAGTAGGCGCTAGGCCTGTTAAATAAAGATGATGATGAACTAAAATAAGAATTATCAGTTTTGGTTATTCGCCGGTTTTCGACTTTGGGACGCTCTAGATAGCTGAAAAGCGGCATATGTAGCGGAGATAGGGCGGCTATGCCTGGTAGCTCTTGATATATATAGCTTCTGACGACATGTAGAGAAGAAACTCCAGGTGACTTTTGTATTGCTTTAATACGGGAATCCGTGCTATCCCTACATAGATAAAAGAAAGAAGGGCTATTTGTGTTTTCCTATATGAAGTCTAATTTGAAATACATAACAGAATTTATCAAGTTCTGACAGACACTCTGGGAGAAAAAAAAGGAGTTTACCTCATTTTACTTCTGTCATGTTAGAAGGTAGATGTGTTAAATCTTTACTTTAGGCATTAACATGAGTCAAACATGTGATATAGTATCTTCGTTTATGGTCATTTGTTCCATCGAAATTGAAGAGAAAATTACTAAGTACTTATTCTAACTACATACCGTCTTACATACACATTATCATATTATCTTCAAAATCCCACTTTCTTGGTATTTAGATGTGTTATTGGGTCTGTTTTCTTGTCAGTATGATAGCTTATCCTCCAGAACTCATTCAATCAGGCTCATCTTGCCTCAGGTCGCTTTCTCTTCGATATAAGCAATTTTTTGTAGAAGTAACTGAGAATAAAGACAATTCTTATAATGTTAAAAAAGTGGGTAATAATTAGGAAGATAGCTAACTTTCTGACGCTAAAAAGGGGATAATTAATACCAAAAAGTAAACTATTTAATGCTAAGAACAAAGGTAATAATTGGGAAGAAAGTCAAAGTTTTAACGATAAAATAGTGGATAATAATTAGGAAGAAAATCATTTTTAACGCTAGAAAGTAGATAAGAATTATGATTGGGAGTAATGCCAATTTTTTTTAACGTTAGAAAAGGAGGTAAGAGTTAAAATGGAAGCTAAATTGTTTGTTTGGTTTGAATTTAACACAAAGCTACACGAGGGCTATCTGCGCTAGCCGTCTCTAATTTTGCAGTGAAAGACTAGAGGGAACGCAGTTAGTCATCACCACCCACTGCCAACTCTTGAACTACTCTTTTACCAACGAATAGTGGGATTAACCGTCACATTATAACGCCCCCACGGCTGAAAGGACGAGCATGTTTTTATTTAGTGGGACGGTGATTCGAACCCGCAACGCTGGCGGGAAACTAAATATTTTTAACTCTAGAAAGCAAAGTGTCTTAGAGTTTTTATAACTCTTTGAAATGTTTCTAATAAATTAATATTAATTGATGATTATGACAATGAATCAAAGTGGTCAATGAGATCATTTAATTTAAAATAGCGTTAATTGTGTGTCAGTTTTTGTTGTTGTTTTTTTAATAAAAAGATTAATCAAGTTTCATCCATATCACCAGAAACGTGGTATAGTTCATTCAGAAACATTATAACAATAAGATATCTAGAAACTGTATATTATATTTCCAGTCACTAGCCAGTTTGTATGCCCTTCGAAGGAAGGTTATTATCCTGACCCCAAACAATGTGACAAGTATTATAGATGTCGTGATGGAAAACCCATTGAGCATTTGTGCGATGATGGCTACGTTTTTCCCATCAAAAACCCTCTTTACTCTCGCTGCGACTATCCATTTAACGTCGACTGTGGAGACAGAACCGAACTGCGTAAGTGACTCAAAGGTTATATTAACCATTATTATTATTACTTCTATGTAAAATATTAAGTAACTTAAAAATCAATATTTAAACAACAAAAAGTAACGGAACTTTCAAATAGATAGGAGGATTAAATATAGCTTTTCTGGTGTTCGACACGGTAAACATTTTTTATCGTTGTTTTTAACAAAAAAGCTTGTTTATAAATCTTAATGTAAATCTGAAACGTTTACATTCGTGTATCCGTCACCAGGATACGAATTAGGGCACTTTTCCAATCAGTTAAGGGAAACGTGCTAAAAGGAGAAGTGAAGACACCGATGGCATGCACGTTTCTTCAAACGTTTCAGCTGTATACACGATTAGAATTGCTATCCGTAAGAAATACAGTTTAGGATAACGTAAACGTAGTAAGAAAAAAACAACCTGGTACCAAGAGAATGTTGTTTTACAAGATTGATTCTGATTACAACCACTTCCAGTTCTCTGTATCAAACTCTTTACCTGAGTTTATAAAGTAAAGCACGTCTGACTGCTGGCAAGTCTGAGTTTCTAGATGGCGTTGTGTGTCTGAATGGTGCCTTTTTTTTAAGGTCATATATTATTGGATGAAGTTCTCTTTTATCTGCTATTGTAAGTTGTTTATCAATTCCCGGATGGAACCGTACAGTTCCAATAAACAATTCTCTCTAATATGTAAGCAGTATATCATAAAATTTACATTACTGTATACAATTTTGAACATATAGTGATATATTGTATTATTTAAACCAATGTATGTTCGTGGGGGGGACCATAGACAATAGGAATAGGGACACTGTCAAAGTACTTGGGAATTAAGGTTTCTGATATACATACTCCTACAACACCTTTAAATTCGCAACCATTTGATTTTCTCAGCGGTATATGTTTTACGACATTTTGTTTGTGCCAAAAAAAATCGACAACAAACTTTTAAATGAGTAAATATATAATGCATAAAAAATCCTTCAGCGAAAAACCTTAAACTTTTATACAAAGATCCCTCTGCCCATGGTAAAAAACAATTGAAGTGTTCAAAAGTCGACAGGAACTTAACCAACCTTGTTTATGATCCACAGAGCCAGCCCAAGGATCTAAGAACTGTCCTAGGAAATTTGGAATCTTTATACATGAGCTCAAGTGCAACTATTTTAAACAATGTGTTAACGGAAAACCTTACATTCGGGAATGCAGCCAAGGCTTAGTGTTTGAACCTTCATCTGGATCTTGTTCGTGGCCACGCAACGTTGTTGGCTGTGAGGATTTTGTGGCGGATGCAGATATAATTGAGGTAAGACAAGAAACATGAATTTACTTTCAGATAAAGAAATAAACGTAAGGAACTTTGGGTAAAGATCAGATGGTTTGGATGGTCTATAAACTTGTTACTTCCTTATAACATAGACTATCGGAGATAAAGTTGGAAGGAACTTTGGGTAAAGATCAGATGGTTTGGATAGTCTATAAACTTGTTACTTCCTTATAACATAAACTATCGGAGATAAAGTTGGAAGGAACTTTGGGTAAAGATCAGATGGTTTGGATGGTCTATAAACTTGTTACTTCCTTATAACATAAACTATCGGAGATAAAGTTGGAAGGAACTTTGGGTAAAGATCAGATGGTTTGGATGGTCTATAAACTTGTTACTTCCTTATAACATAAACTATCGGAAATAAAGTTGGAAGGAACTTTGGGTAAAGATCAGATGGTTTGGATGGTCTATAAACTTGTTACTTCCTTATAACATAAACTATCGGAGATAAAGTTGTATGCTAGTAGAACATACAATAATATTATCTTCTTTTTTTTTCAAGTTCGGAGTGCATTCGCCTTCAGATGGCGCAAGCTCTCTGGTCACTTGCTTAACCTTTCACCAGAAACAGAAGGATTTATGTCTATCTTGTCAACGTCATTAAGGCTTGAAAGGTTTAATTTTTCAGCTATCTTGAGTTTTTAGAAGCTTACTATCTAATATAACAATACAAAAAC
Organism: Limulus polyphemus; assembly: GCF_000517525.1. Lineage (NCBI taxonomy): Eukaryota > Metazoa > Arthropoda > Merostomata > Xiphosura > Limulidae > Limulus > Limulus polyphemus. The sequence goes on along the minus strand of NW_013670585.1, from coordinate 20,016 downwards.
ATCGAAGACCTTTTTTTGTCAAACCTTGATGAAGTTTCAATTGCAAAACAAAAAAAGATTAATGGGTGAAATGTAACTCTTTGTTGACAAAACTTTTTTTTCAAAATGACAAAATTGAAAAACAAAGCAAGAGTTAGTCAGTCATAACTTTAAAGCATGTTTTTTTTGCGTGACTCAGCGGTAAGTCTGGGAGCTTATAATGCTAAATATCAGGGTTCGATACTCGCAGTGGGAGTAGCACAGGTAGCCCTTTGTGTAGCACATATTCAATGAAGCATAGATCTCCATCGACACGTTGATCAGATAATTCTCTGTTCCTTACAAGGATCTAACCATTTATGTATATGTTTACATTCTATAATGCTCTAACTGCTTTTGTTTTTATTTGTCGTATACATTTATATTTATATTTACATGAAATAATATTTAGGCAAGTTTCTACATTTAATTAATGTTGTCAAAGGATCATCATTATGCGCTAATACATCAATAAAAGCCAAGCGTATAATTACTCCTAGACATCCCGTCAAGATGAGTTTCCATATCACGTGACAATGACGTCACTACATAAAGTACAAAGGGTTCATTTAAAACATTCTTATATTACATTAACGAAACAAAACTGAAACCTGAATTCTTGTCTAGTTCACACCTAAAACCCAATTAATTTTCTCCCACCTTTTCTTTCGCACAAGCCAGATTATATTAACTATTCTCTAACAAATAGTTCTCGAAGAATCAGGCCTGTCCCTACTGACCCAGGTCACTCACCTTATGAACCTTGCTTGAACTGCAAACTGAAAGTTCACGTAGTACCCTAATCAAAGTCAAAGCACACAAAGCAAACACTGACCATTTGACATTGGTCAACAATGTATCAAACAGATGCACGTCTAGGCAACAGTGATAAAAACTGAGTTTCACAAACTCATATCAAATGTTTAAAGTATTGGTGCCATGTTTATAAGAATACACTCATTCCAAAGCTTCCTTCCTTTAACGATAACCTCCTTGCCCACATGACTCAGCAGTAAATTTGAAGACTTATAACGTTAAAAATCGGGTTTTGATACACATGGTAGGTACAGCCCAGATAACCCTTTGTGTAGCTCTGTGCTTAACAAAAAAAAAACTTACCACGTGCGTCTGAACACTGGTATAGCAAAGACCAATTCATTGTTGAAATTCTACTTTGGAAATATTGTATCTTTTACTGTTGTGAATGGAACATATTAAAAACTTTTCACCAATTAAAATATCCACACTTTGGTTTATAAACCAAAGTATTTCCAAATTACCCTGGTGTAGATAACTTATCTTTGTCGCCTAATTTTTTAAATAATTATTTAATCAATATCAAGGATTAAAAACTTTTCCATTTTTGTAATTACAGGAGAGTGAAGATGAAGTTATTACTTCCACCCAAGCAGGAGAGTAAATCGTATAAAAACAACCACAACTAGAGAAACTGTTACGAGCGTGTCATAAAAACTTCATTAAACGTACGTATGAAATGATTAGCAGTCGTTTATAAATTTCGCTATTTTCACGAGCGTACAAAACTCATGAATCCCCTGCTGTTAACACACGTAAAATGACGATTTTTTAAGAGACGTTAGCGATCATTAATTGTTATAAGTGTTATTTATAAACAGAAAGTTTCCAAAAGTCTATAAATAATTACTAGGCAGCATTTTAAAGAAAAAAGGACAGCAGTTTATGTTTTGTCAAGATTGAAAATTGTGATATGTAAAATACCTTTTTGAAACACAATCCTAAGTTACTGTGGTAAGTAAAACCTTTCTTTAAGCACAACTTCGTGTTATTGCGATACAAGCAAAAGTACCCGTCCCCAGTGACGTGAAATTTTAAGTTAATTTAGCAAAAGTACCCGTCCCCAGTGACGCGAAAGTTTAAGTTAATGTAACAAAGTACCCGTCCCCAGTGACGAGAAAGTTTAAGTTAATTTAGCAAAAGTACCCGTCCCCAATGACGTGAAAAGTTAAAATTAATCTGTCAATTTAAATTATTTCATGGAGTTTAAAAAGGTTAGATGTGTTGCATTCTTGGTTTCACTCGGAGCCAAAGCAGTGAGCTACTTATACCGCCCTCTGCGAAAAGTAATTGTTGAGTATTTCAATCATGCTAAGAGCTTTTCAATTATAACATACGGTGATCTACATTTTTATTCTTTAAGTTACGTCAGATTTTGAAATGATGGTGTGGTTAAATCTTAACAATTTAGTGTAGAATATCCTGCTTCGAAATAAAATTTGGCATCGATATTATTCATGCCTATTCTCCCGTCATTTCAAAAGTGAATGTTAAGCTTTGCCTGCGAGCGCAGCTTTTCAAACGAGAGGCAGACGAACGCTTGGACAAACACCAAGGTTCGAAATATATATATACAAGATGTAAAACCTCTTTTGGAAACACAACCTCAAGTTATTGTGGTAAGTAAATCCTCTTTTGGAAACACAACCTCAAGTTATTATGATAAGTAAAACCTTTCATGAAACACAACCTCATGTTATCGTGGTAAGTAAAATCCCTCTTTAAAACACAACCCCAAGTTATCGTAGTAAATAAAACCTTTCTTGAAACACAACCCAAGTTAAAGTAGTAAGTAAAACGCTTATTGAAATACAACCCCAAGTTAGTGTGGTAAATAAAACCTTTATTAAAACACAACCCAAGTTAATGTGGTAAGTAAAACCCTTATTGAAACACAACCCCAGTTATTGATGTGACTTATCACATACTATTTCATCATTTCTATTATTTTTATGTTGGATTTAGAGTTGCTTGTTCTTTAGGTGTATAGATTTTATTGTGATTATTTTTTACAATTCGAACAGGATCAATTTTGCCAATTTATAAAAACATGGGATAATCTTTTGCTTTAGCAACCAATTTCCAAAATTAAACTCTTTACAATTCATAATAATTCAGAACTCCTCTACCTTAACCTTAATTCTTTCAATTCTTTTGTTTTTTCTGTAGTTCGTCGTATCAAGACAACAGATTGAAAAGAGAATCATTTCGTTTCAAGCTGTCAGAAAATACACAGAAAAAGAAAACGCAAAAAGTGGAATTAAATTTTTCGTTTTAATGAGAAACTTTGTATTAGAACTTTAATATCGAACATGAAAAAACCAGTGAAATCACTAACATATTTCCATCCATATTTTACGGGTTTATAAAAAAATTCACATTTTCAAGAACCATTTCGAATAAGATTTAACTGCAAAGTAACAGTGATGAAACGATTGAATTTATTACCACACAGAATAGAACAAAGGTTTCCACCAGTCCTTGATAACTTACACTTTGGATGAATTTAATTCAATGTAAATTACGAAGATGAAAGAATTGTAATTCTCTGCTAGAGTACTACTCTGTCTGTCAAATTATATCTTTTCATCTTACTATGTAATATTATATAGGCCTATCTGTTATGACGTCACATTTTCCTCTTATGGTGTAATGTTCCGTAGTCCTACCTATCGTGACGTCACATTTACCCTCTTGTGGTTAATATTCCGTAGGCCTACTTTTCAAGACACCACATTTTTATTCTTGTGGTGTAATATTCCGTAGACCACCTACCTTTTAAGACACCACATTTTTCCTCTTGTGGTGTGATAAGGCATAGACCACTTACCTTTCAAAACGGCACATTTTTCTTTTTGTGGTGTAATATTCCGTAGGCTTATTTTTCAAGACACTACTCTTGTGGCGTAATATTCCGTAGACCACCTAGCTTTCAAAACACCACATCTTTCTTCTTCTGGTGTAATATTACATATACCACCTACCTTTCAAAACGCCACATTTTTCCTCTTGTGATGTAATGTTGCATAGACCCACCTATCACGAAATCATATCTCACTTACGAAGAAGTATTCCTTAAACTTTCCATTCATAGTTTTAGATTTTTCCCTGGCATAATCCACAATTGAGCTCCTTTTTTTAGAATTCCACATAAACTTATTGGATGAAACAGTGAATAATAATAAGAGTTTATTAGAAAGTACTTTACACTAATAAAATAGTGAAACTTCAAAAGTTTTGAGAACAAAACTGAAAAGATGATGTATGGAGAATATATTGACATTTATAAGATATCGATGTATAGCATAACTACAGACTTCGGTTTGATTCATTCTAAACACGAAGCTTAATCAAGCTGCTTTGATTTTAGAGTGAAAGAAGCAAAAAGTAAAGTCGTGACAATTTTTACTTCTGTAAATATACAGAGAGTCCCTGTGGTATTCATCGGGCAGTTGGTACCCAACACCCTGTAAAATTACTAGTTTTTGTTTGTTTGTTTTTTGAAGGAAGAAACAGTTTCTGATATGAAGGAAAACATTTTTCAAGAAAATGCATATCAATGCTTAGTTTCAAGATTCGAATTCTCAACATTTTAATATTTTCAAGATAAAAATTGGCTCTATTCACCTACTTGTTAAAATAATTGTCTCTATTCATCTACTTGTTAAAATAATTGGCTCTATTCACTTACTTGTTAAAACAATTGGTTCTATTCACCTACTTGTTAAAACAATTGGCTCTATTCACCTACTTGTTAAAATAATTGGCTCCCAATTGTTTTAACAAGTAGGTAAATACAGCCAATTGTTTTAACAAGTAGATGAATAGAGCCAATTGTTTTAACAAGTAGGTGAATACAGCCAATTGTTTTAACAAGTAGGTAAATACTCTATTCACCTACTTGTTAAAACAATTGGCTCTATTCACCTACTTGTTAAACGTTCTAGGATTCGCAAATAATTATGTAAAATTAATTCTGAACTTAGGCACAAAAATAATAATAATAAAACGATAGGGATATATATATATATATCATTATTAACTGTCTGTTTCAGCAAAGAGAGAGAGGTGATATTTTTCTGATGTTTAGTGCTGTCTTCTTAAGGCTTCGAGATCGTAAGGTCATTATATTTTATTTTAACTCAGCCTTGTCTATTAGAAAGTATTGTACCGGACATTAAAATCTAATAAATAAATAAATAACAGATATTTTTACCGTTGTTGTTATTATACCAGATCTAAGAAACTAACGTGAAAAGGGTTTGTAATATTTCTAACACATGTTTTTGGTTATATTAGCTCCAAGAAACTAATATGGAAAAGGATTTTAATATTTCGAACAGATTTTTTGGGATTATGTCAGCTCTAAAAAACTAACGTCAAAACGGTTTATAATATTTCGGACAAATGCTTTGAGTTATACCAGCTCTAAGAAACTAACGCTTCAACTTTCTGGATTCAAATAACAGTTTAATAGAAGACTTATTAAATTTGAAAATTTGTTACAGGCTGGTGAAGAATATATGGCCAACATAAACAGTAAGTCAGGTACCTCTGTTGACCTGTTAAGATACATATATGGGACAGTAGTTTTAAGTAAAACTTTTACCCTCCTGCATATCTTCACTAGTACAAGAAGGATTTTGGCACATCCAAGGCAGATCTCTTAATATAAACAAGAGCTGTATAACTATACTTACGTGTACGTGTCTTCCTACTATCACATAATTAAGCTAGAAACAAGACCTGTGTAACGATATTACGTGTACGTGTCTTCCTGCTATCACATACTTAAGCTAGAAACAAGAGCTGTATAACTATATTTACGTGTACGTGTCTTCCTGCTATCACATACTTAAGCTAGAAACAAGAGCTGTATAACTATATTTACTTGTACATGTCTTCCTGCTATCAGGTATTATGCTGGAAAGGAAGAGCTGTATAACTATTTACGTGTACGTGTCTTCCTACTATCAGGTATTCATGCTAGAAAACAGGTGTTGTATGACTATATTTATGAGTACGTGTCTTCCTGTTACTTTATACTTAATATTCTCCTTTTTACAAGAGAAAAAAATTACTACATACAAGTAAGTGTACATATCAAGTTTAACTCTAAGCGGTACAATGGTAGAACGTCTAGTTTTGCCTTGCTGTGGACACAACACCTTTAAAATATTCATGGAACAAATTAGGGCAGGATAACATGTTTTTACTTGTATTAAACAAATATAAACTATTTCAATGACCCCAATGTTCAAAAACCTAAAACGAAGTTTATTAAGGAACATGAATCACAGTCCATTATAAATGTGGCTCAATTTGGAATATTACATGTGTCATACACTAAGCTCAATATTTATTATAAAGATACACGTACTTGATAATGAATTAGATAAACTCGTTTCAATGATAAACCTTTAAAGTGCAATACACTTACCAAAATTACAAAAATTCAGGATCAGGTATACTTACCAAGATGCCAAATATTCAGGATAAAATACACTTACTAAATACCAAATATTTAGAATAAGATAAACTTACCAAAATGCCAAATATTCAGAATAAGATACATTTATCAAAGTGTCAAATATTCAGAATAAGATATACTTACCAAGATGCCAAATATTCAGAATAAGATACATTTATCAAAGACAACAGTTTTGTATATCATTTGTCTCAGGGATAATTTCTCTCATTGATCACACTATTTATCTCAATTATCTCACATCAAAACTGATGTAAAAGTATTCAACATTCAAGTATAAGGATTTTACCCTGATGTATTGGACAGTTTAATGAGTGTATTTCAGTTTATCTCATTCTAAATATATGACATTTTGGTAAGTTTATCTCATTCTAAATATTTGACACTTTGATAAGTATCTCATTCTAAATATTTGACATTTTGGTAAGTTTATCTCATTCTAAATATTTGACACAACAGCTTTATACATCATTTGTCTCAGGGATAATTGTTGGATTCAACATCCGATGTTGAACCCAACAATTATTCCTGAGACCAATCATATACAAAGCTGTTGCAATGTTGAACCCAACAATTATCCCTGAGACAAATGATGTACAAAGCTGTTACGATGTTGAATCCAACAATTATCCCTGAGACAAATCATATACAAAGTTATTGCAATGTTGAACCCAACTACAGTTGACTATGCTGTATTTTTACAAATCATTTTGACGTTGTTGTATTTCTCTTGTTTCTATATCTGACAAAATGCTAAGTAAGTATTTGGAAATTATCATTTTGTATTTATATATTTATTCAAAAAAATATTTTGCCTTTTTGAATAGCAAAGCCTATATTATCAGAAAACTGTCCATAAAAGTGGGGAGTCTTCTACATCACGTCAAGCATCTCTTACAAGTGTGCTTGGGGAGAAGCTAATATCACAGATTGTGAAGTTGATCTGGCTTACGACAACATAATTCACGTGTTTAACTGGCCAGACTTGTTGGGGAACTGAGATAGCGAGAATAAGTGCTAATCTGGTAACATAGAGAATTGCAGTGTTTTTTTTTGTTTGTTTGTTTGTTTGTTTAACAATGAGGCTAACCTACTGACGTAAATGACATGATTTTCTGGGAATACATGCAGTTCCTGTGTTTTAGTTATAGAGGTGAATTATCTGCGTAAAAAGATTGAGGACATTAACATAATACAACTGAATAAC
>NW_013670585.1:1999-11804 GCF_000517525.1 Limulus polyphemus | reverse complement strand
GGTCAACTTACAGCTGTTTTATTGACATTTGGTCAACTTACAGTTGGTTGACTTACAGTTATTTGACTTACAGTTGGTTGACTTACAATTATTTGACTTACAGTTGTTTTACTGACATTTGGTCAACTTACAGCTGTTTTATTGACATTTGGTCAACTTACAGTTGGTTGACTTACAGTTATTTGACTTACAATTATTTGACTTACAGTTGTTTTACTGACATTTGGTCAACTTATAGCTGTTTTATTGACATTTGGTCAACTTATAGTTGTTTGACTGACAGTTGGTCGACTTACAGTTGTTTTATTGACATTTGGTCAACTTACAGTTGGTTGACTTACAGTTATTTGACTTACAATTATTTGACTTACAGTTGTTTTACTGACATTTGGTCAACTTATAGCTGTTTTATTGACATTTGGTCAACTTATAGTTGGAAACAACTGTAAGTCGACCAACTGTCAGTCAAAGACAGACAGTTGGTCGACATTGCTAAAATAACTATTAGTTGTTTAAAAACCTAAACCACCAACAAAGAAAAGATGAATCATAACCTTATTAGCAAGTTTTCTCTCCTTTAATAAAGCCTGATTACTGTTGGATGGCCTGGTATGGCCAGGTGGTTAGTCTGCTTGAAGACAGAATACAACAGTATCCTGATTATTGAATTAAATATTAAATAGTGAATTAACATAAAAATATACTGGACACATTCAGCCTACGTTTTGTACGTTTGAGCTTGTGTACATTCTGAATATTTACATCCAACTGGATGTGGTGTTAATATAATCGTAGCTTATAATCCGAATTATATTTATCTATTTATCCACCCGTCTGTCGGCGTTTGGTATATTGTTTTGGTTGGACAAATAGAAACGACAACTTATTTAAAATGTTTTTTTTTTATTTACTTGATACGAAACCAAACATGATATAATAAACTTTGTAGATGATTTATTTTAGACTAACAGTTACAGATACTAGAAAACATTCAATAAGAAAATAAAGTGGGTGCAGCGCCACCTCCGATAGTCACGTGATCGTAATCTACTTAACTTGCAGCACAGATTAGTGGCCCCAAGTCTTAAGCAATTGCATTTCATTGAAGAACACACGAGTGGCGTAGAACAAGTCATGGCGGTAACCTGTTGTATCTTGCTGACGTTAGTTGTTTCGGTTGCTGGTAAGTATAATTGTTTTAAACAGAATCACAGCTGTCAAATAATCTACACATGAAATACAGATATTTTTTGCCCTGGATAGCATTTAATGGCCCTAATACGAGAAAAAGGTTTTAGTCTCTTCCTATTCATGTATTCTTGTTGTTTTTTTTGTTTTTTTTGTTTGTTTGTGTGTGTGTTTTTTGTTTTGTTTTTTGGATTTTCTTGCTTTATAAACAAAGCACTTGCCAAATTATTCTATTATTAGATTTTTGTATCTGCAAAATTTAACTTATGATATTACAAAATGGAATGTATTATATCGTTTACAGTTGTAAAAATTAAAAGTAGAATTATTAAATGTGATCCTTTTATGTTGAAATGACTAATTAATTGTAAAAATCTACTTTTCATTTAGTTTTTTATTTTACACAGAAGTTATACACACACAGTTTTAATATACAAGTAATGTTTGTTTCTTAAGCCAGTGTAAATATATATATTCATGTGAAACGCATTTAAAATATGAAATTATAATGTTATTTTTTCTTTATCGTACCAGAAAACTTGACTCGTTGGTTTTAAGAATATTTTGCCACCAGGTGTCCTCTTGATTCACGTAGTACTACACATGTACATTCACATTTTCCTTTAATTAAGCGTAGTAACAGATGTTGTATAGGTTTAATGCGCCTAGTAACTAAAAAGTTTGACCTAATTTTCAATCACTAGGGGGCGCTGAGCTGGTTGAACCTGTCCGTTAAGCTCCGACGTAGGAACAGAACTTAAAGGTTTATTCAATAACTGGTCAGTAAATTCTTCAAAGTATAAAGGTCATACGACAGTGGATTACCTTGGATATTTTGTGTGGCGTAATTTGTAGAACCTTGGTTGAAACATGTTTTCATTGACTAGTAGTGCTGAAGGGGCTAATTCATTGAGTAAAATAAAACCGACACGTTTACGTTCATAGTTTTATTTTATTTAGTTAATAATTTTCCCTGTTTTAGGAGTCAACGTTTTTAAGTTCTACATGGCATTGAGTATTCATTGCGTCATTCTGACTGAATCGAATTGTTTCACGAAATCGTTTCAAAAAAAAAAAATCGCCTTCCTGTGGAGGCGAAACGTAATTCAGGGATCTGTTAATAGGAAATCTTTGGCTCCGAAAGCAGGTTTGTCAAGAAGTTTAAAGTCGTGTTATGACAGAACGATGATGAAGATAAGTAAACAAGGAATTCGAATTTGTAACCCGCACAACTTAAGTTAAAGCAGAGAGAGAGAGTTAATTACACTTTGTCTGAACCATTCTTTTGTGTGTGTGTGTATTAATGCAGTGGATACAACCCGTGCACCACAACTGGTAGGTTTAACACCTCAGTATTTGGTGTACAGTAATTCCCGAACATTAAAGGTGCAATATCGCTCCGAGTACCTTACAGTTGTAGGAATATGAAAAGCCTTTCCCGAAGAGAATTATTCATACAGCCATATTGTTAGAATGGATAGAAGTAACGTTTCGTAAAAGGTAGATTTCAGTGTTCTCCGTGGAAGCGACAACGACTCGTATAGCACGTACAGCAGAGTGTTTAGAACAGCAACGGGATTCAAAACCACGCCTTCAACTCAATCACGAACAATGCAGTTTCGAAAGAGAACCCTACCACTCAACAAACCGTTAACAATATATCAAAGAATAAATTGCAGTGGATGAAGGTTCAAGTTACACGTCTAAATCAACGGCACGAGGGTGAACATCGTTATTACGAACCACGATTAGTCTTCGTTATATGCGTTTCCATATATCATCCCTAAAAAATTCATAAATAACAAGTTATATAACAAGTCATTAATAAAAAAAATATATTCTTTTTTTTATCTAACTTCAAAAGAATAATATCCCATAAGATTGTTACGCACGAGGGATAAAGTAATACCGTCCCCCCGATGAGACAGCGGTAAGTGTATGGACTTAAAACGCTAAAATCTGGATTTCGATTCCCTGAGGTGGACACATCAGGTAGCCCAATGTGGCTGTACTCTCCAACGAACTGATGAGTTAGCCTTGTTTTATTGTGGAGGAAATCCAAGCCTACGCACCCTGATATCATTACTTCTAATGTTACCCCAGTGGCACAGCGGTATGTCTGCGGACTTACAACGCTAGAAACCGAGTTTCGGTTCCCCTGGTTGGCTGAGCACAGATAGCCCATTGTGTAACTTTGAGCTTAACTTCAAACAAACGAACTTCTAATGTCGACTTCTATATTATTTCATAAGACCATATCATAACAAAATTACCAATAATAAAAAGTATGCGAGAGAAACAAATGCATGAGCTAGCGTAAACCTGAAATTACACTTCACCATTTTGTCAGTGCTAGCGTAAACCTGAAATTACACTTCACCATTTTGTCAGAGCTAGCGTAAACCTGAAATTACACTTTACCATTTTGTCAGAGCTAGCGTAAACCTGAAATTACACTTCACCATTTTGTCAGTTAATGATCTTCAGGTGGAAGACTAAAATTTAGTGGATTAATTAATTGATATTAACGAGCAACCTTTTTTTAATGACTTGTTACCCGTTGAAAGAAAATGTAAAAATCAAGATTTGTACATGAAAGTGTGTTGATAAATCCCTTTGGGGATTTGTTGCAGTAAAATATGAAATCAAACTTTAAATATTTGTTGTGGTAAGTCATGTATATAAAACTTTGAGACGTGTAGTGAGTGGAGTAGTAATGTATATAAAACTTTGAGACATCTAGTGAGTGGAGTAGTAATGTATATAAAACTTTGAGACATCTAGTGAGTGGAGTAGTAATGTATATAAAACTTTGAGACATCTAGTGAGTGGAGTAGTAATGTATATAAAACTTTGAGACGTGTAGTGAGTGGAGTAGTAATGTATATAAAACTTTGAGACGTGTAGTGAGTGGAGTAATAATGTATATAAAAACTTCAAAGAATTTCAAAGTGAGTCTTCCTAGTGAAGAATCATTGGGAATTTTTCTGCTAGAGAATCCGAGTGGACTCTCTGAATTGAATTGTTCTATGACCGAACAATCGCAAGTCCTTCATAGAGAGTTTATTGCATACAAATTTGTAGGAATTTTGTAGTAACTCGACCTTCGTAAATTACACGAGTATTTTTTTTGTACTTTAATATAAGTGTGAAGTGATCAGGAAATATCGAAAATCACGATGCCAAAAATTGGCAAGTGGGAAAAGTGACTTATCATAGAACAAGTATGAAACTTTGAGAAAGAAAATGAAACGTCAGTTACAGAAAGAAAGAGGTAGGCTTTGTTCACTAAGTTATGAGGCCAGATCCGGTGAGGAGAAGCCAGAAACAAACCCGAAATACAGAAGCACATCAAATTGCTGGCCAAGGTGAATTTGGAAGTCAGGAGTAATTTCGTGACAGAGAAAGCACACCGTTCAGCTCGCCAAGAACCTGACTGAACAGCCGTCCGTAGGGTGGCGTTTCTGCAGGTGTTCATATAAAGAAGAACCATCAGATGATCTTGTGAATCTGTAAAAAACTATTAGTCAAAGCATAACCTGATAGTCACAGTTTAAATTTCTGTAATGCACCGAGGGTCATTTTGTATGTTTGTGGGAGTAAGGCAGTAGCGTCAACTGTGGGGGGACTATAGGGATGGTCACCCCCAACCTGGGAAGAGAACCTCAATTGGCAGCTTCTGTGAACCATTTCTAGTGAGACCGGAAATGAGGGGCTCACGCGAGGCCAGCTTTCTTTGTGTATCCCCTCCCGTCAAACTTTTTAACCTTTTGTGAAATCACGCATTTTATTGAAAGTATATAGAGTTACCGGATTCGATGACGAGGAACCCACTTTGAGACTAATAATGGCTGGAGACGGCTTGAATGGGTAATGAAGAAAAACTTTAATATAAGTTTAACATAACAGCAAATGTACAACGTTTCGACAAGGTTTTGTCATCATCATCAATAATTGGCGGAGGGTGCTATTGACTACTTGCCTTTCCTCCTGCGTATCATTTTAAAATTAGGGACGAGTAACTTGTGTAGTTTTGTGCGATTATCTGAAACAAACGAACTTTTTTTTTTCAAATTAATGTGTTATATATATATATATATATGGGTGTGTATGTGTAATTTACCTTCTCAGGTCTACCGGCTTCTAAGGAAGGATATGGCCCTGCGCCACTAACGGCCCCTGACGTTGAGCCAATAAACGATTGTCCAGAATACGGTGTTTTTGCTTACCCTCACCTACAGGCATGTGATAAGTACTACAAATGTGAGAACGGAACTTTTACCTGGGAAACCTGTCCAAATGGCCTTGTTTTTTCCGAAAACGGTGGTGTGTACGACTTTTGTACTTATCCATGGAATGTGAACTGTGGAGATAAAGAAAGAGGTAAGATTTAGGGCTATGTTACCTTACAAAAACTGTGGTTATAATAAACTTTATGGAATGTTAACTGTGGAGATAAAGAAAGAGGTAAGATTTAGGGCTATGTTACCTTACAAAAACTGTGGTTATAATAAACTTTATGGAATGTTAACTGTGGAGATAAAGAAAGAGGTAAGATTTAGGGCTATGTTACCTTACAAAAACTGTGGTTATAATAAACTTTATGCGAGTTTTTTGGTGTGTTTTTTTTTTCGAATTGTTTTGACGTTACTGTTTTTCTCTTGTTTTAATACCTGAAAATATTCTGATTTCATTAATTATAAATATTTGATTGTTTGGGATTTATTCAATTGCATTTGATAATAAAAATATTTTGTTTTTCTAAACAGCTGATCCTATACCTTCAGAAAACTGCCCGTGGCAGTGGGGAGTTTTCCCCATGACTTCAGGCTGTAACACCCAGTATTACAAGTGTGCTTGGGGAGAAGCTAATATCACAGATTGTAAAGTTGGTCTGGCTTACGACGACAGAATTCACGTGTGTAACTGGCCAGACTTGTTGGAGGACTGTGATAGCGAAAGTAAGTGCTAATCTGATATTATAAACAATTGATGCTTTCATTTTGTTTAATAATGAGGCTAACCTACTGACGTGGATGACATGGCTCCCTGGGAATATGGAAATACAGAAAATTCCCATGTTTTTAGCTGTAAAGTTTAACAATTTCCATAAAAAGATTAGGGGGGATGAATAGAGTACACATTTCCAAGTACACACACACACACACACACATATGGGGGTATGTATGTATTTATATATATATATATATTATGCACCAATCGTTTTACAATTCTTCTAGACAGACAAATAAAGAACTAGACAAATATAATTCGGATTATAAACAACGATTATATTACTACCACATTTAGTTGGATGTAAATACATAGAACGTATACAAGTTCAAAAGTCAAAACGTAAGCTGAATGCGTCCAGTACGTTTTTGCGTGAATACACCATTAAAAAACTACCTTATAAATTACTGTATGATTAACCCCACTCACACACATTAACCTACACTTCAGATAGCTTGTGGATAACTCCATCATCAGACGATAACCGACAGATGGCTCACTGATTAATTCTACTCAAATAGATGTTACCTTATTGGTGACATTCAGTTAATTAATGCCACGTGGGATAACAAGCTGTAACAACCATTTAGATCTGGCCAACTGCAATGTCCCCCCCCCCCACTTCAGTTCAGAATCTCCGCTTGCGTTCTCCAGCTACCGCGTGAATAGAAATAAAATACTAAAAAATAGATTAAAAATACATTCCATTTTATGATCAACGACTATATTATGTTTGGAAGTATCGCGCGTATCATCTGAGGATTTATTAACTATTAATACTTTTTGGATATCAGTTAATACACACATAAATATATCATAACCTTGTTAACAAACTCTCTTGTTTAACACTGCCTGACTACTGTTGATTAGGTCCAACTGGTTCTTACAGCTTGTTATCCCATGTGGAATTAAATGTAATACATTACTACAGCGTTTCCTAAACTTTTATCATCCACGCCCCCTTTAATAAATATGATGTTATGCGCGCGCCCCCTCCTTTTTTTTTTTAATGAGTGAAAGAAGGGGTTAAATGATAAAATAAAATACATGGATACACATTAAAATTCTACATGTATAGTAGTAATGACTTATTACTTTCATTAATAAAAATATATTAAAACGCTTAATCTTGTATTATTGCATTGGGACTTGCGTCCCTCAAGAGATTACTTACACCCCCTGGGAGACTCACCCCCACTTTGGGAAACGTTGATGGAGTTAGCCGTAGATTAATGTGTACGAGTAATATTAACCATACAGTAGTTTATAACTTGGTAGTTTTTGTTGTTGTTGTTTAACACGAATTTCACAGGTTTGTTCGCTAGAAATTTCAAACATGGTTTGAACTATTTCCAGTCAAAAGAAAGCTTCCGAGAGTCGGAGGACATTTTGTGTTACCGATTGACTCAAGTGCTTGAAGATAGACTATAACAATATCGTGATTATTGACTTGAATAGTGAACTCGCACAGAAATATATTGGATGTATTCAGCCTACGTTTTAACTTGTATACATTCTGTGTATTTTCATCAAACTGGACGTGGTGGTGATGCAGTCGTTGCTTATTATCCAAATTATATTTACCTATATATGTATCTGTCTACCTGTAACTTATATTAACCTATATCTGTCTACCTGTAACTTATATTAACCTATATCTCTATCTGTCTACCTGTAACTTATATTTACCTATATCTCTCTATCTGTCTACCTGTAACTTATATTTACCTATATCTCTCTCTCTGTCTACCTGTAACTTATATTTACCTATATCTCTATCTGTCTACTGTAACTTATATGAATATAATTTACCAGACCAGACAAAGAGAGATACTATGTAAATATAATTTACAGGTAGACAGATAGAGATATAGGTAAATATAATTTACAGGTAGACAGATAAAGATATAGGTTGATATAAGTTACAGGTAGACAGATAGGGATATAGGTTGATATAAATTACACGTAGACAGATAGAGATATAGGTTGACCTATATCTCTGTCTGTCTGCCTATAATTTATATTTACCTATATCTCTATCTGTCTGCCTGTAAATTATATTTACCTATATCTCTCTCTGTCTGCCTGTAAATTATATTTACATATATCTCCACCTGTCTGCCTGTAAATTATATTTACCTATATATCTCTCTGTCTTCCTGTAAATTATATTTACCTATATATCTCTCTTTGTCTGCCTGTAAATTATATTTACCTATATCTCTATCTGTCTACCTGTAACTTATATTTGCCTATATCTCTCTCTGTCTACCTGTAAATTATATTTACCTATATATCACTCTTTGTCTGCCTGTAAATTATATTCACCTATATCTCTGTCTGTCTGCCTGTAAATTATATTTACCTATATCCCTATCTGTCTGCCTGTAAATTATATTTACCTATATCTCTATCTGTCTACCTGTAACTTATATTTACCTATATCTCTCTCTGTCTACCTGTAAATTATATTTACCTATATCTCCGTCGGACAAATAGAAGCGAATTATCTGAAATCATTATTTTTTTACTACTTGAATGTATCACAATACATGATATAATAAACCTTTTATATAATTTACTTTAACGGTTACGGATGCTCGAAAATAGACTGTTATTTAAAGAATAACTTTAAAAAAAGCAAATAATCGAACGTTTCTGGACCTTCATTGAACAATGTTAAAATGGGTTGCCATCGTTAGTGACTCATCCTTTTAATACATTTTGTCACCATAGTTATCAGTTGACTTACCTTATTAACACTTATTGTAATTATTCTTACCATAACAACATGTGGTGTCATAAAAAAATACCATTTTAAACTTTCTATCTTTTCTTTCTTTTTTACAGATGATGCAAAAAATGTGCATCTTTCAAAATCACTTGAATTTTTACATTTATTTTTTGAGATGATGCTACTAAGGTTTTATCTCTTCTTTTTTGTTTGTTTATTGTTGTTTTTACTATTTTAGAGATCGTAGGATTCACCTGTCCAACAAAAGTTTCGGGAAAATCAGCCACTTATTTTCCATTCCCTCGTTATCCGGCCCCTAACGACTGTACTCGCCTGATCGTTTGCGTCAACAATCGTCCACGACTTATCAGCTGTGGTAACGGTTCTGCCTTCAGCTTAGAATCTTACGCATGTAGTGACATCAGGGACGTTCCTGACTGGTAAGTTGATGTAGGGGTTTATTTTCTCTAGTAAATTTTGGTGGTAAATAGTAAAATCAGTCAATCAGTCAGGAAAGTCATGCAACTCTGAGTAAGAGTAAACTCAGTCATGAAAATCATGCAACTCTGAGTAAGATTAAACTCAGTAATAAAAATCATGCAACTCCGAGTAAGATTAAACTCAGTCATGAAAATCATGCAACTCCGAGTAAGATTAAATTCAGTAATAAAAATCATGCAACTCTGAGTAAGAGCAAACTCAGTCATGAAAAATCATGCAACTCTGAGTATGAGCAACTTCAGTCATGAAAATCATGCAACTCTGAGTAAGATTAAACTCAGTAATAAAAATCATGCAACTCCGAGTAAGAGCAAACTCAGTCATGAAAATCATGCAACTCTGAGTAAGAGCAACTTCAGTCATGAAAAT
>NW_013670585.1:0-1108 GCF_000517525.1 Limulus polyphemus | reverse complement strand
TAAACTCAGTCATGAAAATCATGCAACTCTGAGTAAGATTAAACTCAGTAATAAAAATCATGCAACTCCGAGTAAGATTAAACTCAGTCATGAAAATCATGCAACTCTGAGTAAGATTAAACTCAGTAATAAAAATCATGCAACTCCGAGTAAGATTAAACTCAGTCATGAAAATCATGCAACTCTGAGTAAGATTAAACTCAGTAATAAAAATCATGCAACTCCGAGTAAGAGCAAACTCAGTCATGAAAATCATGCAACTCTGAGTAAGAGCAACTTCAGTCATGAAAATCATACAACTCTGAGTACAGTTTTTACTAGACTTGTGAAGGTGGAATACTTGGATTTAGT
Source organism: Limulus polyphemus (assembly GCF_000517525.1). Lineage (NCBI taxonomy): Eukaryota > Metazoa > Arthropoda > Merostomata > Xiphosura > Limulidae > Limulus > Limulus polyphemus. The sequence continues at coordinate 757 of NW_013670585.1, read as the reverse complement.
TAAAATCTAGGAAATAGAAACAAAATAATTGTGTGTAACAATACAAGCTATAAGTTAACACCATTGTTACCATAACATATGAATTATGTCTTAAACTATACAAGCTATAAGTTAACACCATTGTTACTATACCATATGCAAGCTATAAGTTAACATCATTGTTAGTATACCATATGCAAGCTATAAGTTAACACTATTGTTACTATACCATATGCAAGCTATAAGGTAACAACATTGTTACTATACCATTTGCAAGCTATAAGTTAACACCATTGTTACTATACCATGTGCAAGCTATAAGTTAACACTATTGTTACTATACCATATGAATTATGTCTTAAAACCATTATTTCCTGCCAAAAAGTATATACACAGTGTCTACTGAAACTACTTAATTTTTATAAAATGATCAATAAGGAATTTAGAATATGTTTAAATAATGACTGTCGGATGACGTCCGTCAGATGGCAGCACCGCAGCGTATGTCAAGTAGGTTAAGGAATAAGAAATGAAAAATCGACCATGAAGCTTCTTACAAATCACCAAGAATAATTTAAGCCCATAGATTTCCTGGAGCAAGTTACTTCATTAAGAACACGCCAATAAACAATAAGATATAAAAGCAACTGGCTGAATATACACCGTGGTATGAAAACGTCCAGTTGTGTATGTTGCTGTTAGTAAAAATAATTATCCATCTCGGTAGAAAGCTTGTTTGCAGTTAAGCACAAAGGGCAACGTGTGCCCTGCCCACCAC
>NW_013670584.1:62468-73102 GCF_000517525.1 Limulus polyphemus | reverse complement strand
GATATTGAAGAAAGTGTGATATATATATATATATGGTAATTTGGCATGAAATTTATCAACTCATTGAAAACTGGTAAATAGTATTTGATTGTTTTGCTGGTGGTAGCATTTCTGATAGCATTAATTTATTTTGGAAGGTTGGTTAATCTGTAACTTTAGTTTGGGTTGTAGTCTAGGTGGGTTTGACTTTATTATTTATACCAAGAATCTACAGAAGTTTGTAAATAAACGCCAATTGGATTTTCTAATATCTTTAGACAAACAAAATTAAAATATTCCATTAGTAAACTGTAAGAAGACCCTTCTTATAGCAAGATTAAAGAAAACATTGAATTTTTCACTCTCAGTGAGATATGACTCCATTTTTAGATTGCAATCTAAAATATACTAGCAAGATTTGATGATTTTCTCTAATAGTCATTGTAAAAATATTGTTAACGCATTGAATCAGAAGAGGAATTAAATACTAATCATTTCAAATAATGTTTTCTTGCACACATGAATTTTTTTAAACTATCCTACTTACCTCTTCATTAAAAACATAGAAACTTAGCATTCTCAAAAACTGTCTGATCTTAGTTACTATAAGAATATTATATAATTAATTCTTCAAACTAGTTTATACATCATAAAACTTCTCTTCTAGTTATTCTAATAAACGATGCAGTTTGAAATATAGTTAATGTTTCTTTTACCAACTGTAAAGGCTGCTTGTTCTTTTTATTTTATCAACATTTCTAACTACATAACCATAAGGTATAGAAATGTAAAGCAGGTTGTTAAATTATTTTCTGATTTTAGAAGCAAGCATGGAAGTGAATTTATTAAAACCTAAGCTGAAAATAGAGATGTTATCTTGCAATGATACTGGGAGAATTAACTTTATATATAAGGGATTAATTGATGGTTGTTGGGACTGAAGACATGAAACATAGTAGTCAAGTTGTTGAAACCATATTAGTTTCAATCAGGGGTTTTAAGGGTAGAATTTATTTTATTTAAAACTTTTATAAGCCATATGATCATACAGATGATGTGAATGATAAACTGTAGAAAGAGATTAGGGTTGCTACTAATAAGGAATACTTATGTGATAAGTATGAGAGACTAATTTTAGACAGTCATAAGGATTATATGGAGTTAAATAGCAAGGCAGAAAGGTTTCTTATTAATGTGGTATAGCCAGGTGAAATTGAATTAACTTTGGATCAATAGGTTAGGTCTACTTAATAGCAGATTTGGTCAAGATACTAATTATTAAATAATGCAAAATCTCTGAATAACTGAGCCATGAAAATATATGAAGAAAAGAGACTGAACACACAGTGAAATATGCAATGAACAATCTTTATTACAACAGACATATAACACAAATACAGTGTGTGTGTGTACTTGACTTTAAAAAAAAAAAGGATAATTGCTTCTAATGGATCTTGTATATTCAAACTGAATCCATGTACCAGCCTATTTGAAGATCTTTTTCAGATTGACTAATCAAATTTTTTTTTTTTACTAAGTAAGCAACACTGCATGTACCCAGAAGGGTCACACATGTGACTGGTCAATTTTATTCAAACACAGGTTAATTAGAAACCTCAAGATATCATCTGAACTACCACCAAAGGACCCTGCTGTCAACACTCTTGCACAGTGTGCAATATTGTAGCAATGTCAGTCATGGACAGAACAGGTATTATCTATTTGAGAATAACAAAACAGCTTAAACAAAATCAACTTAACAGGTTGTTTTTTTTACCACATATGTGAAACTTGCATGTATACAGAATAAACAATAAATTCAGAATAAATATTATAATATTCGAAGAAAATAGAAATGCATGGTATATTTATATGCCAAAGTGATTAAGGATGATTTTCAATATCAAATGGTCACAGGGTCAAATAGAAGAAGCGGTTTAGATTTAATGATATCAACTAATGTGGACATAATTACAAGAATTTAAGTGGGGGATCAGTTTATAGTTATTGAAATTTTGCTACCTGTTGAGAAAATATGAAATAGATTTTTATTTCTTAATTTTTCAGAAAGCAAATTTTGAGAACATGGGTTAGTATTTATTATTAATGAATTAGGGGAATGAGCTAAAGGGTAATGTGTGACAGATTTGGGAAATAAAAAAAATGCCTTTTAATTCAAGTTATGCATTGTCCTAAAATAAGGAAAATGATATAAGTGAAGATAAAACCTAAATGTATTACTAGAGACATAAAGGACAAAATCAAGGATAAATACTACAAGTTTAAGAACTATAATAAATTGACAGATAGGATGGGAGACTTAGAGAACCATAAGAAAGTTAGGGTCTTGGTTAAAAAAGAAATTAGGAATTCCAAAAAGGCTAGTGAGAAAGAGCTGGCTAATACTGTTAAAACTAACATCAAGAGCTTTTTTAAGTATGTTTGAATGTTAGCAAAATGTTAAAATGTAAATTGGACCATTCAAAGTTACTGATAGCAGGGTTTTTGTATAAAACTATAGGATGGCTGAGCTTTTAAATGTTCTGTTTTTACAAGAGTAGATATTAGCAACATTCCTGACCTTGAGCATTCTATGGGGAATTCTGGAATTAACCTGAACCATTATAAATATTAATCCCTTGGCAGTAAGTAGCTAACTTTATAGATTAAAAACCAATAAAGCATAATAACCAGACAAGATTTTTCTCGGGATCTTAAAGTCACAGATCAGACATATTAGCCTCTCTTTCATTTTTAGGAGGTCTATAAACAGTGTACAGAACTCAAGTGTTGGAGAATAATACTGCTACTTATTCTTAAAGGGGGTGATAGATTTGTCCTGAATATTATATGCTAGTTAGTCTAATAAAAGAAGCTTTGCAAATAATTTAGTGAAATATGATATCATAAATGAAAGCTAACATGGATTCACTAAAAAGAAATCTTAACTCACTGATCTGTTGACTTCTTTCGAAGATGCTACTTGTTATATCGACAATGGAAAGGATGTGGACTTGGTGTACTTACATTTCACAAAACTTTTGATAATATGACTCACAAAAGTTAGTTAAGAAAATCACATCAGTAACTAGTTAATTGAATTGTAGGGTGGTTGGATGAGAGAGGGCAAAAGGTAGTTATTAATAGAGTTCAGTCAAACTGCAACCTTATTAATAGCATAGTGACTCAGGGATCAGTGCATGGGCAGTTGCTTTTTCTTACTTACTTGAATGATATTGATAGAAAAATAATTAGTAAATTACCAAAGCTTTCAGATGACATTAAACTCTTGCATATTCTTAACTGTACTCATGATGTTGAGGTACCACATAATGGTTAGAACAAATTGGTAAGTTAAACAAATTACCTTTAACTGTAGCAAGTACAACGTGATACATTTAGATTACAATAATTTGGATCCCACTTCTTATATAGATGGGAACCTACCCAATAGCATGGTTGAAGAAAAGCATCTTGGCATAGATAGTTAAGTCATTTAAACCATCAAGGCAGTGATGCTAGCATTAAAACTAACATAATTTTAGGGGGTATTTATAAGATGTATTTAGTACAATCTTAAAAAAGTCTATTTCTCTATACAAATTAACAGTTAGGTCTCACTTCAAATAATGTATAGTTTTGGTCTCTTTACCTAAATAAGGATACTGATTTTTTGGAAAGGGTTCAGAGGATATTTACTAGGATGATTCTGGGCATGGAAGAATTATTTTATACGAATAGGTTAAAAATCTCTTAATGTCTTTCCTCTTGAGAAAAAATAAGAGTAAAAAAATTATCTTATTGAAGTTTACAAAACTATCTGGGAGTTCAACAGGATAATGGCTTCTGATTTCTTTGTGGTTTGTATTCTACAATGAAAAGACATAAGTTTAAGATCTGGAACAAGACAGACTAGGCTCAAGTTAAGACAGTGCTATATTTCTAACAGGATGCTTGGCTTATGAAATGAGTTAGCATCAAAAGTAGTGAAGGTTGGCACTTAACAAGAGCTTATAAAAAAAAAATCAATTTCATGATAAATAAAAGTTGAGTTAAATTTTTTTCATTTCTTAATGTTCTGCAAGAACAGCCTTGAAGAAATTAATGTTCTATTGTTATCTGTATCTTATATTGCAACTGATAATTGAAGGTTCACAAACTGTAAGAACTACCTTTACACTACTAGGAGTCAGTAAGACATAACATCTGAAACTTCATATCTTTCTTTGTTGCATACAAGTGTAAAGTTTTTAGTTAAGAGTAATAAAACTAAACAGAATTTAATATTTCAGACTATATACTATTTTCATATGATACAAATTTCACAGATAGAGTCACACATCATTTCATAATGTTAAGTAAAAACTAAATTTTCCATCTTCAACAAGTGTTAGTATTAATTAGCTAACTGCAGCAAACAATTCTTTTTTTCTATTCATTACAAATAGTTATATACATCCCATTTTTATGTGATTAAATTTGAGAAAATCTCTAGCATATTTTATTAAATTAATGAGGAAGTGCATCAAAAGTGCTTTTTCTTTTTGCTCAGCATATTTTTTATGATTAATGGTAAACTAATAACATTCCCAGCAACATTTCCTGCTAAAGCCCCCACACAACAAGGAAAAGGCCACTTTTGCCAAGGCCGATCCCAGTCTAACGGTATGGCCACAGCTCCAACCCATGCTCCAACAAGACTACCATACACAAGGTTCAAGCAGTGTATTTCTTGGATTGAATGGCAACTTCTTTCCAATATGATCTGAAAAAGTGCAAGTATACTTGGTTCAATCAAAATACACAGTGGAATGCCTAATAAGACTGACAGAAGCAAGCTGAAGTACACAGTTTCTATAATATCATGAAACACAGGAGCACCAAATAACACAGCTATAACATAAAAGCTAACAGTTAGCAATGTCATAATCTTCAATATATTGCCAAATTGAGAAAGGAACTTTACAAAAACATCCACATATTCATTGTGTTGGTTATCTAATGCAGTATTGAGCTCTTTTCTTTGACCCTGGTGTACTGGCAAACCGCGTTTGTATTTACATTTTTTGACGTTGGTGCCAATTCTCCCAAACATACTCGAAACAAGCTGGACAACAGTCATCGATCCCAGTAATAAAGGCACACCGCTGGTTGGGTCATTATTTATACCGTAGATTATATTATGTATTACAAACGTTAGTATAGTTCCACACGCACTAAATATACTTGAACACAGTAAACTCTTTTCATGTAGTAGCGTCATGCTATGTTTCAGATTTTAAAACCGTAAATTTAACTCTACGATAGCATGGACTATCACTTACGCTATCACAGCGTTTATTATAGTATATAATTCCATGTTTTGGAGCGCCATCTAAACGGTTAAGACACAAACAGAATTAAAAGTAAAATGGTATAGAAATAAAACAACTGCTTTTGTACAAATAAAATAACATAATCATAATTACTCATTTTTTGTCTCATCATACTATTAAGTAATTTGATAAGATATCTCACTTCTTAAATTATGGTTTAAATGGTGTTGTGTTTAATATTTTATAGTATTTTCTTTTGTGTTGGTCATTTATCATAACAACACAAGCTTATAAAGTAGACCCTTAAAATAAGTTTTCTGATGGTAAAATAGGTGTTTTGGGCGTCAGCTGGTAATTACAAACGACTTTTGTGCAATAACCGGTGTTTTCTTGAGGAACGAAAAAAAAAAATAATAGAGCTGTCCTTCTTAGCGTACAGAACACGTTGAATAACTCAATCTGATGGTCAAATTTTAAGCCTCAGCTTTCTGCAAACGAAAGCGACAATATAATAATATACATGTTTATAAATTATTTTATAATGTTGTTAAACAGCCATATATCATGAATTAAGAGTTATATGTAGGATCCTATATTGAAAATTTAGATCTTGACAGTTAAGCTCAATTCATAGATATTACGTCTCCGTTTGTTAATTAACTTTCCGTAACTTCGTTCCGACGAAACTTTAGCGACACATGTCCTTACTTAATAAAACTGGTTTATTCTTTCCGAATACAACTTTACGATACACTTATTTTCACCAGTCGCTCTATAACAAACGCTATATCAACGAACGTCAACAATACTTCTGACTGCAGTTCAATTACTCACTATCGACACACACGCTACCTTATTATTCCGTCACGTTGTCACCCTCTTTTATACACCAGTCCACCCTACATCTAGCAAATGCCAGAGCATTCGCCAAGGTACAGGATAGTTCTAGAAACGCGGCGTCACCAGTCATGTGACCTCGCTGACGCAACAATATATTTGATGGTCTCTGTGTTACCGCAGAATATATTCTTGCAAAAAACTGGGGTTTTATTTTTCTAAAAACAATGGTCTATGAGATGGAAATTTTGCCCACAAAGTCAAAGTTATAAATGTTTACTGACTGTGAAAGTTATGTCACTTGTAATGGAATTACTAAGGGTACGTATAATTTCAGGAATGAGCTTGACTATTGTCACATCTTTATCTTCTCTTTTTTTTTCTGCCCCCCCCCCCCCAGTAGTATGTCTGCGGACTTACAACGCTAGAATCCGGGTTTCGATACCCGTGGTGGCCAGAGCACAGATAGCCCATTGTGTAGCTTTGTGCTTAATTACAAACAAACTCGTTTTTTCTACTTTTATGAAACCCCTGTAGGCCCATTTGTGCTATTCTAATGAAAATTTTAACACTTTTCATTTGTTTTTTAATGCGGGCCCTATATCCAAATAACTGCAGTCTTCAGTATTTTGCTTGTCGTTATGAGGGGTTACAAGTATTAAAAGAAGATATTGTTTAAAGATGGCACAACTTATTTTCTCATACAAAAATTACTGTTTGTGCTGAAGTGTAAAGATCCGTCTTTTCTATATTTCAAAATCTTTAATCCTTTTATTTTCTTTTTCAAATGCTCAACGTCCAAAAGGTAATCAATGAACAAATCTACACCAACCTTATATACATCCTATGTATTAATCATTGAAATCGCAATCCACTCGGTATGGTCAATCGCATAGTGACACATACAGTCACAAAATCAATGATGTTTTGTTACATTCATTACTGAGTAGTTTATAATGCACACAGTGAAGTAATATTAGTGTTACATCAAGTTAAAAGCTCTGTATTTATTATTCATGATAATGTCATCAATGCTAATGTCTGGTCTACAAAAATGATTTACACAAAAAGCAGTTTGCACCTAATTCATGTCAGATGATAGAAGAAAAGATGAGAAACCATATAAATTGTAACAGAATGAATTTATTTGATCTTCTGAAAAACATACAAGGAGTAGCAAATAAGGTTAAGTGGAATGGATGTTGTCAGGTCTCACAAACTAACTGATGGTCAATACTTTAATCTGACTGGACTGACTAAGTCTGTTTTGGAGCTCTCCTTTTTAAATTCCATAATGTATTATCCAGCTGAATTCTGTCTATAATTTTGAGTTTGTTGAAGTTTTGTGTGTTAAATAGAGCATTACATTCGAGATTTTCCACTTTGGTGAGTGATTTTATTCCTCTGTATTTGGAGTTTAGACTTACCAGCTGTTAAAAATTTATATCTAATCATATCTATCCTCTTATATGGGACCTTTTAGTAGAAGGGAGCAACAATGTTGTCATTCTATTTTAGATTGCACATATGTATCTACAGAAAAATGTCAAGTATGCATTCCAGACTTGAAGCTATAACATGCACAAGCAGCAGCCACTTGTCAAACTAATAATGTGATGGGTACATTGTGTAATATCTTGCTAATGGGTAAAGAAATGATATAGTAACTACTTGTCACATATTATCAAACGATGTTGAAAACATTTGCACCTGAATATATCCATATAAAGTGGCTGTTATGCATAGAGGATTTGGAGATACATTGGATCTCCATCACAAACTGTGTGGGAAATCCCAAATACCATTATTCCTGCAAAGGAGTGTAACTAGTGGGGTGTATTCAGTCAAAACTCAGTTAACCTTGAATTTATAGGATAGGTACACTTAATAACAGGAGATTCAACAATATATTTAATTTGAAGTATTATTGAACTGCTTCGTAACTGAATTCTCTAGCATTACATAAAGAGACTGGACACAATAGAACATGAACAAACAAGCAATCTTTATTTTATCACTTTATCAAAATAGTGTGTTATTTATCTATGGGATTTTGAGTCTGTTTTACTTCACCAATCAAAGAATCCATTAGGCCTCTTCATTACAGATTCTTTTTTCAATTTCACCTTGGTGAAAAAGAAATGTTTAACATATATATATATAAACAGTGTCTGTACTTGATTTTACAGAATGATGGAATGGGCAATGCTGTATACCAGGCTGTTTAACGTTTCTTACTTCACAGGTAACACTGGATTTACCCAGAGCAACTAGCACAACCCATATGGCTGGTTAGGCTGTAACCTTGAGATACCATCTGACCTACCACTGAAGGACACTCTTTCACAATGTACAGCATTACAACCATGCATTTCAGGTACAGAATATGTGTGATCTCAATGGAATGACAAAGAACAAAAGGCAACTAAAACATCATCAACTAAATAACTTTTTTGACCACATGACATATGAAACTTGTACATATACAGAATAACACTATATCAAAATAGGAAGGTAGAAATGGATGGTATATTTAAAAACCACATCAACATTCTACAATGTATTCCACCCATTTGAGGCTTTCCACAAAAGTAGATAGGTTAGAAGAAATAAATGATAGTTTGACACATTGGAAGATACTGGACATGGTATGCACTAGTCAGCAGATTCCTTTTATAGTGGGTTATGTAAGAGTTGTTATTGCCCTGTTGAACTTCTATTAGCCTGCTTTCATGCAAAACAAAGAAAAACTGATTTTGCTATCACATAAGCATGCTAGAGCTGATGAAACAACCAAATATAATCTAATAAATTGTTGTCTGAAGGTTTAAAAAAATGGAGAAAAATACTGAAACAGGCAATGTAACTTTTCAATTTTCAAAGTTGTCTTTATAACTTATGCAGTCAATGATACTGGTGTATACTATTTGAAGCAGACTGTATCATACACACAAATACATTTGTCTCAGGATGGACTGTATGAAGTACTTAAAAGGGTTGTCTTTTCCTAGCTTGTTTGTTTGTTTTTTGAATTTCGCACAAAGCTATACGAGGGGTATTGGCACTTGCTGTCCCTAATTTAGCAATGTAAGACTTGAGGGAAGGCAGCTAGTCATCACCACCCACCGCCAATTCTTGGGCTACTCTTTTACCAATGAATAGTGGGATTGACCATCACATTATAATGCCCCCATGGCTGAAAGGGTGAGCATATTTTGTGGGACAGGGAATCAAACCAGCAACTCTCAGATTGCGAGTCAAGCGCCCTAACCACCTGGCCAGGATGAGTCCTTTTCCATGCAAAGATGTACTTTCTCTTTCTGCACTGCATTCAACTGTCAGAGTGGCCCACCCATACTAACCTAGGTTAAGCAGGTACAAGAATGGTGATATAGGGTGCTGTCACATGTAACATCAATATTGTGATCCCTGATATTGAAATGGCACAAGAACAACTATATCAGAAGCTGTTCAGGTTAATGTGAAAATAACTGATGATATTTCTAACGAATCAGACAAAATTGAAGATAGAATGGTAACAAATAATATAATCAGTTGGAGACTCCAACATTTTTAAAATGCACAATAACTTATTGTATAAAGTTAAAATCAATATAAAACTAACACACTCTACTTCTTTTGGTGGAGCATGTTCCATGAGAATAGCTGTAAGTATATGCAATCAATAACAGATTCAGGAAATGTTAAGCAAAGAATAATTTTGAACACAGACAGTAAAAAGAAAAGAAGCAAACAAGAGTAAATGAACAAAATAAAAAATCATTATTCTTACAAATCACAGTGGTTTTATCTCAGCTTATGAACTTCAATATTCTTTATTGAACTACTCTGACAGCTAGAAAAAGAAAGCACATTAACTCAAAACAATGACAGGAATTAGAATAATGATGATATCTTACTTTCAAGTTAGAGAAAAGTTATGGTGTGGTATTCTATAATCCCAGAGTACCTAATCAACAATTATTCTCATAATGCATTTCAAAGGGAGGTGGTAAACCCACAACACATATAAGTCTCTGTACCACCCTCACCCCAATAGATTATGAAACAGGAACAGGGTCAAGTAAGTACAAGTCCTACTGAGAAATCATTATGGTATACAACCTTTGCCTAAGCTATAGGGCTAGTTCAAGATTATGACTTTTATATACACGGTTTACAAGGACATCAACTAATTCCATAAAGGATGCCTGGAAGAATAGAACTAAGTAATATAAGAAGAATTACTACAATTTTAACTGACTTGTTTCATGTACTTAATATAATATAAATACATTACTATGTTGTAACACTGCATTTATCTTCACAAAAATAAGACAAACTATTATCAGATTTAATAGGGTTAAACATATCCCATTAATATACATAGTCCAAGTCACTAAAGGCATTAAAGAAATTGATACTGGTTGCTTTAGGTTATTTTGCTTTATTATGGGAATAATCATAAAGCCATGTGACAGATGGTATGTGAGCACAACAGCT
>NW_013670584.1:58522-62458 GCF_000517525.1 Limulus polyphemus | reverse complement strand
GAAACGTTGCGTCATAGTAGTCACGTGACTGGCTGACGCAACAATGTAAAATAAGATAAATCTGAAGTGTGTGTAAAATTCCATTTCAGTTAACAATGCACATACACGTATTCCCATTTCTTTATTGTTTTGCTTGGAACCATAACTAAGTTTATTCAATTGCAGGTATTTTTTTTTCTTTCTGAAGTACTTGATCAAAGGAATTTTTTTTATAGCTTGTATTCTTTCCAAAAAGATCTTTATAGCAGATAACTATTTTGTTATATTTATTTCTCTTCTTGTCCCATGAACACTGTCCAAAAAAACATTATTTGCTTCAACAACTTTTTTTCATAAATGAAATATTGTCTAGAAAGCTTAAAATCTTTTAATCTGTAGATTATTTCAAAGTAATAAACATTTTTGAAAAATTCTTCCACAATTAAAAACATGTACAACTTATTAATAGAACATAAAAAATAGTTAATTGTGATTAGTTTTATGCCTTTTCTTTTTTTTTTTTAAATCAACAAGTGGAGAGTTTATTTCTACTTTCATGGATGGATTTGTGATATCAAACCAAGCCTAAGGCATCTTAGAGTTTTCACAAGATAGAGACAATTCTATGTTTATTCTTTAGGCAATCTTTGTCATGTATGTCTGTATGTGATTAACAAAAAATAGTCAAAAGTAGAATTTTGTATTCCTCCTCTACCATTAGGTTTTTTGGAGGGTATATTGATAAATATAGCATTTATATATTTTACAGTTATGTTTTACTTTGTACATTAACCAATGAGACAGTTGAGATATGTGTTAATTTTACCCTTCTACAAATATTTTAAAATATATCTTTAATAAGGTATATTCTGGTAATTTTCCTAATTTTGTTATTTAGATGTTCTGCACTTAATTAATAAACATCCTCATTAGCTGGACGTAAAAAATTTGAAGTATGTTCTAATGTTTTTTCTTTGGTAATTAGGTAAAAGCTACATATGGCAACAGCTATCCCACAGAAGTTTATATCAGTTTCACTCTGTGTTGGGAAAATATATCTCAAGGGTTGGTAAGAGTATGGAGCTCTCTCTTTCCTATATATTTTGACCAGTTGTTGATATAATACATAAACCTAAGGACTATGGAAATACTACAATATGATCTCTTGGTCTACCTTGAAAGTGTGACTTAACATTAGTCTTTGTATTGTTTTTGTCCTGTGCAAACATTTTTGGAAAGCTGCTCCTACCCCAACAGTAAGTTCAAGTCACTTTGCGAAACAACACCAGCCAGTTTGTGTTAAACATAGACAGATTGGTGAATAAAGATTTTATTTGTTCACTAATATATTTGTATTTCCTTTGATGTCCATACCACACTAGAAAACATCAAATTATGACCCTTTAAGCACCTTATGGGTTTATTTTACACAAAATTCACAGTACCATTTCTACATTTTCAGACTATAAAATTATTATAAAACAAAACAACAACTTCTTTTAGAAATGTTTATTATTCTAAAAACTATAACACAAAACAGTTATTATACTAAACTCTATGTTACTAAAGTAAAAGTGTTTTATTTACTAAAAGTCTAACAGATTTTACAAAAACATTGAAGTTTTTCTTTGCTTGCAAAACCTATTCAGGCACAATGGCTATAATGATAAGTCCAAAATAACATAGAATAGAGACATGTTAACATACAAAAAGTAATTGTTTTAATAATGAAAAAGATGCTTTAAATTCATGATAAAATAAGAAAATTCATTCTTTCAAGACTATCAAAAAGTATTTATGAGAAAGTCAAATTCCATAAAAATATTAATTTTACTATGAAAATATAAAGAATTGTGAGAATTATCTTATTATTGCAAGTAACAAGTAAATGAATTTATTTTTTCTGTCAACTATCATCATGCTCCTGATTGTAGGATAACAATCGAAAAAAAAATGTAATGGAGAAGAGTAAATGTTCATTATGGAATTTTACGGCACAAAATATCAACATTGAATAGCAGTTCAGCCCAAAAACATCAACAACTTTACCAGAGAAGGCAACAGTTACATTAGCTTATAAAGAAAGGTTTCCACATCGCCAAAAATTTCACATTTTGTTGACATTAAAAACTATTACCTCAAAATATCCAACCAACACATAATTAGTGGGGTTTCTCCTCAAATTAAAGGTGAACATACAGTTAACATTTTTAACTTCTTGTAACTTATCTAGTAAATCAAAATGTGAAAAAATTATTGTATTCAAAATTGAAACAAATTTTGAAGTGTTACGTTACTTAAAAACAAAAAAGTAATAATATATACACACACTGCATGAAAGCCATATTACACTAAAGCATACAAACCAGCCATCAGTCACTTGAGAAATTTAACCAATTTTCATTACAAAATCTTTAGCATTCAAAACAAGTATAATAAAGAGAAAGAGAATCATATTTTTAGATATACACTTTATTCTAGTAGGCCGTCCATTCATCATAAAATTATATAGTAAACTGAAAGTTTTGAGCATTAAACAAATTGATATTTCAGATTAAATACTATAGTGTATAATTATAGAACAACACACTATTTTTCTTAAAGTATTAATGTATTTAGTTTTAAAAATGCACATACATGTTAATAAAAAACTCTTGTGCATAAAAATCTGCTAGCATTAGGTATATTTTTTGACATTTGATAATTTGGCTTCAAAACTCACAATCAGCTGCTCATCCAAACAATGATCAGAAATTAATTTAAGTACGCATTAAATAATATTTATGTTAGTATAACTTAAAATACTCTTCTGATTATGCAAAACTTGTGTTATATTTTTTTCTGCTATTGTATCAATGCCATACAACAGGAGAGAGAGAAACTAACAGATTAGAGGAAGTAATATCTTTCAGTACATATAACAACTGTTTTATTCACCATTCCAATTCCACAGGGTATTTTCCTGTAAGGCAGGCTGTACAGTGGCCAGAAGGTTTTCCATTGTTTGATATTCCTCGCTGTACCGCTGAGAGAAGTCCACCCACAGACAGGTAAACTAGACTGTTGGCACCAAGTTTTTTAGCTAGTTGATCAGCATTTAACTCATTAGCTATTAGTTCTTCTCTTGTTGGAATGTTTATTCCCATGTAACATGGATAATGAAGTGGTGGGGAAGCAATACGAATGTGAACCTGAAAATAAAATGTACCCAGTCTGACTTTTACCTGACAGCTATATTACTCTAAAATAAAGCAACTGACTAATACCCATGATAACTTTGAGTTTACTTTTACCAAGATGAAGTAATAAGTAAGTTTTTAACTTGCTAATAACTTCAAAAACAAAAATAAAAAGATAAAGCTAATCAAATATTTTACAAACAATGTAAAATGATACAAACTGAATCTTTCTAACAAAAATGAGCTTACTCCCTATTTTGAAATTGTTACAAAATATTTACATCATCATCTCTTGGTAATTGTTATGTGAATCTTAAAATGATGAAAAACAATAGCATCAATAATAATTCTGAAAAATGAGAAACATGCATACAGTAATTGACTCATTACCTTACCTAATTATAAATAACACCAATATAAGGTTTTCTAGCAATGAAAATATGTTAGCTGTTTAGCTCCTGACTAAGCAATCCAATAAATACACCAATACTGGTTTCTTTATTAATGAACACACAGTTCACAGTTGCCTTATTACCTCTTTAGTTTCAGATTTTCCAAGCAATCTAACAATAACATCAGTACCAGTTTCTCTAACAATAGTCACTGTCATGATATAAAAGACTGTTTAGTGTAGATAGTATTAATTAATTAATTAATTTTGTGAGTTAGTATTTTATGATTGTTTAGTTTTTTATAATAAGAGAGTTAAAAGCAGACAATTGTTGGAAGTTGTTTATAATTCATTGATGTTGAGACTATCGAATGTCGTGGGCAATAC
>NW_013670584.1:30408-57522 GCF_000517525.1 Limulus polyphemus | reverse complement strand
GCAGACAATTGTTGGAAGTTGTTTATAATTCATTGATGTTGAGACTATCGAATGTCGTGGGCAATACATTGACATTGAGAATATAGAGGTTTCTAAAAGCCAGGCAGATGATTAAGTGATAAACTTTCAAATAGTGTGAAACGAGCAGAAACTGTAGACAGACAATAGCATAAGAGAGTAAAGTCACAGCCTAGGAAAAGTTAAGCGTGAAGGTAACTGCCATTGAAGTGATAGGTCTAACGTTTAATATGTTAGAGTAAGACAAAAGTAGAAAGGAGATAAGAAGAATTTATTCCATCAAAGCGTGGTTCTGAAGTAATTGAATCAGCCTGAGTGCATTTTGACAAAAGTAACAGAGAATATTTTGAAGAAAGAAGACTAAATGATTACTGGAAGAGCAGTATACAACTTCAGTAATTCGCGCTACAATTGTAAGTGAATTATACACAGAATACTAGTGCAATAGTAATAGAGAAAACAGTTTGGCTTATCACTTGAAATTCTAAAGCAATTGAATAGGCCTAATTGGTCTTTTGACAAGAAGAGAACTCTATATATATTGTTTGTGATATGCCTGTAATCTCTATAGTGTAAATAATTTGTTGAACATGTGTTTAATTTGTTCAGAATATACATATTAATTTGAAAACAAGTGGAGTGTATGCTGATCATTTATCATGGAATTTATCGCCAACAAATCAAAGACACCTACTGCAGAAGAATCCTAAGCCCAACAACAACAGCACACATTATATATTTATACTTAGTATACAAGTATAAGTAAAAGCCTTTAATTGATAATTAGCTAACATAACCTAACACCTGACAGTCATACAAATAGTCCACAGTTGCCTCACTACCAGTTTAGGTCCCTATTCATCAAGTAATTCAATTCTAACACCAATACAAGTTTCTCTCTAAAAGTGAAAATATCTTACCTCTTTAGCTCTGGAATCTTCAAGTACTCCAACAAGAACACCAATACCAGTTACTCTAACAATGAACATACATAGAGCCCATAGTTGCCTTATTACTTCTTTAGTTCCTAGTTTTTCAAGTAATCCAACAACAACAACACCAATAATTTTTCTAACATTGAACATATAACTAATCTTAAAATGCCTTATTACCTCTTTAGCTCCTGACTCTTTTAGTAACCTAATGATAGCACCAATGGTAGTTCCTCTAACAATGGAGTCATCTATAAGAATTATTTTTTTTCCTCTGAAGTTTGCCGACAGTGGACCAAACTTCTTAGCAACAGCTAGCTGTCGGAGGTAAGGATTTGGTTGAATAAAAGTTCTTCCCACATATCGATTTTTACACAAAACTTCAGCATAAGGAATTCCAGACTAAGCATGAAAAAATAAATAAATAAATTTTACGTCCACTACTTATTTCAGACATGTAATCTAATAATGATAACTTTTATTCTGGAAAAAACAATAGAGGTGATAGTTGTTTAAAAATTAGAAACTGTAAATAAAAGTAAACACGATATATCACTTAAGATCAGGATACCAGTATCATGATTAGGAACAAACTGCTTAATTTATTAAACGAACAACTGAAATATACAGTTATTACGGAGTAAAATTTGTTTTTCATAAAGAAATTACTACAGCATTTTAATTTTGTTTAAAGACAGAAAAAAATGTAATGAGAAAAACCAAGTTGTTCACACTCAGAAACCTATATCCATTAAAAGGGTTCACCAAACTTGTTTACACCCATGTCAAGTCAATTAGCAGTTGATATGACCCTCTCAGATTTTGATGAAAATTTCTATGGATGTTGGTATACACAATAACGGGCAGAAACAAAATTAAAGTTTGGGATTTCTTCTGGATCCTGAGATGTGAGAGGTCAAAGTCTGATGTGAACTTGGCCCTCAGCAATCTTTTTGAAACTGTACGTCAGTAACTAATTCATGTAGAAAAATTATTTTGGTGTCAATTTATAGTTCTCGCTTGTGTTCAATAAAATAAAATTGTCAAGTAAAAATGATAATTGCATATCATTTTGATCTTTGACCCAAGGTTATGCATGCAGTGCAAAATGAAATGAGCTGACCTTGTAAGCATTTGAAAGTCCCATGTTTTTCCATGAACCACCCAAAATCTCAGAATGGGATCTCTTATACTTTAGAAGTTATAACCAATTGTTTCCTCAAAGGTAAGCAGTTTTATGCACCACCCAGGAGATACTGCATTATGGATTGTTATTTATTTTAGAGTTGTGTTTTGCCTTCAACCCTAGTCACCACATTGTCAAGGAAGCATGATTTTTAATTAACGGTAGACCTATCCCAACTCTTCCTTTAATTGCCATGATGCAGACACTCATTCAATGCTTTGGTAGCTTTGGATTGCTGATGTTCTGGAGAGCTACATGTTCTTCTAGTGGCTGTGACTGACTCCATGACAGTAACTATGTCTCCTTGTGATAATGTGAGGATATCCTGCTGCTGTGGGTAGATGAAAAAAGGTGCAAGGTCTTCTTGGATGTAAAAAGTTCAATGTGATTTCTGTGTATCTATGGCAAAGGCAAGCCACCATGTTTTGTCATACACAGCTGTAATATACCCATTGATTTCGTCAAATAAAGTAATAGCAACTTCTCTGGTCACTGACACTTCTGTTTCCTTCCTTGCTTCTGAAAATTTTTTCACCCTTAAGCCTTCATAGGGTTTTTCAGGTAAAACAGTGAAGATTCCAAGTACCAGCATTTGTTTTCTTTCTGGAATCTTCTGTGGAGACTCTGAAACTCTTTCTGGCAGTCTTCCATTGTGAAGAACTCGTAAAATACTGCAGGGATTTTTAGGAAAATGTTAAGTTATGATACAATACCTTAACTCCGCTCACATAACAGATAGAATCCCACATTGACCAGGAAAGAAAGCCCATGAATATAGAATATGTAAAATACACCTATGGCACTTTAGCAATAATGAATGTGGCTTAGGTCATGGGTTAGAATTGCTGCTGTGAATTATAATTTCAAAAAGACAATCATGTCTTATTACTAGGCTAGGTTAAGTTGCCTTAACTGACAGTGAAAAGTTATCCTGCATATACTTTATCAACATAATATCATCATCATCATCATAATTCAGAGGCAGGTTAATCCCAGAATTCAGCTAAGGCTTCTAAACTATAAGAAGTCCCATTCTGAAATTTTAGTCAATTGTTGAAAATTATGTGGCTTTCAAATGCATAAAAAGTCATCTCATTTCATTTTGCATTGTATGCATGATCTTGGTCCAAAGGTAAAAAAATATCTGAAATTTTAATTATTTCTTTTATTGAAACAACATTGTAGATACAAAGAAGAGCCACAAATTGACACCAAAATCATTTTTCTACATGCATTATTAGTTAATGAGATATGGTTTTAAGAAGATCACTAAAGGTCTAGTTCAGGTCAAATTTTGACCTTTCATATCTCAGGATTCAGAATAGATTCCAACCTAAAATTCGGTTCTGGACCTCTTTTGATTGATTTGACATGGAATGACACATCCACTAAAAGGATTTAGCAAACTTTATTGCACTCACAGAAATTAACATCCAACTTTCTATTAGTATAATTAATTCTATGGGATTTACTAGGGCAAATGGGGTACATAGTCAGGAAGAAGTATGGCTCTTGAAGCTGTATCTATAAGATTTTTTTTTCCTTTGAAATTTGCTGACAATGGACCAAACCTCTTAGCAACAGTCAGCTGTCTGAGACAAGGATTAGTTGAATAAAAGTTATTTCCAAATATTGATTTTTACACAAAGAATTCAGCATAAGAAATTCCAGACTATACATAAAAGGAGAAATGTTAAATTTCATGTCCAGTAGTCATTGCAGGTAGATAATTTAATGACAAAAATTTTTACTTTTAAAAATATACACTCAAAACACACATCCACTAAAAGGGTTCACCAAACTTTTTCCCATTCACCGAAACCCACATCCACTCAAACTCACTGAAAACCACGTCTAATTATGAGTTTCACCAAATTTCTTCCCACTCACTGAATCTATGTCTGCTTGTGGGTTTTTATACCTTATGTTTGATTAAGATAACCACATTTTCTTTAAGCCAATTAAGTATCTTAGAATTATATCTACAATAATGTTTTGTTTGAGTAATTTCAAAGTTCTATCTATTTTTGCACTAGTTAGTTTTAAACACTATTGAATATTTGTTATTTTAGTCTGAAAAATACACTACACCAAAACATGATATGCTCTAAATGTTTTGTTAAAAGTGCAATAATAACTTTCTAATGAAAACTTTGTTACCACTTCGGAAAATCCCAGAGCTGAAGGAGTTGCAGATTCTGGTACTGTGCTGACAATATCAGCCTTGAATGCAGCTTCAAGAGCCAGTTGTCGTCCACACTCCTTCCTGACCATGTACACCATTTGTCCTAGAACATTACACAGAATTAATCATACTAATTGTCTTTATTAGTGACAATTTGTTCAATCTTGGATATTCTAAAAATCAGTTGTGTTAAAAAATACAATAAATTCTATACGATGAGCCAAGTATAAAGCTTTTAAACATTCAGCTGTTTAACTGAATGTAGTAAATGCTTTAAATTATATTATAAGTCTTTGTTGTACTAAACATTGTCTAAATGCACTTTTCTGCATATGGCAGGACCAAAACCCTACATAAAGAAAACAATAACAACAATAACAAAAAAAAACAATAACATTCACACCTTCTAAAATACTGTCAGGTCTTGCAAAGTACACATATTCAAATATACATAATGCAGGTGGTTTATTATCAGGTCGGCTGACAGTACCAATGCTTCGAATGCCATGTTTTGTCACCTGAACAATTTCTCCTGGTTCAATTTCTCGATGGAGTTTAGCACTGACTGAAGGAAAGACACACGTTTCCGAGCTTACTATCCATCCTTCTGGTTCAAAGTCACCATGCTTGGATTCTTAAAAAGCAATATATTCAAATGTACTTCATCCAACAAAACTCCACATATTATTAACTAAATATCTGATACACAGTTAAAAGTTTATTTTCATTAATCAAATAATTTCACATTACTGTCCATGAGAAAATCTTAAAAGTACATCTGACATGACAATTAACTTGCTGTGAAAAAATCAGGTAGTAATACGTTTTATTCCTTTGGACTAGTTACCAAACTGTACATGTTAGTGCAGGCTCAAAGACACCATGAAACAACCAGGACAATTTTTTTAATTATTGGCATGGCCATAATGTTATAATTTTGTAAAGAGTTTTACAATGGTTCTAAATCATGAGCTTCTAGCAAATTTTACATTCCAAATTTAAACAACAGTGTGAAGAACTCTTACACCAAATATGAAGCCACTTTAGAGCAAACATTTAAAGAAAAAATGATGGAGAGAAAATCTAGTTGATCAGAAAAACTACAGGTTCTTTAATTTATGAAAGACATTAGTGGAAGTACTGTATTGAGAACACATGGTAATGTGTCTTCAGTACTGTGCATCATAACAGAGAGTGTTATATAACATTGATGGGAAAATTAAACTTTTAAAAGCAATATTTACAAAAATTCTTGTGTTGCCCTAAAAGCCTACATATGTATATTTATTTTTAAATAATACTGAGCATTAAGCTTCAGTTAATAAGAGAAGTTTAATACATTTCTAGTTTGCTACAGTTCTTCTCACAGTTTTCATTAATGCAATGATTTCTCAGCCTATAGCTGTGATATGCCTTTTGATCCATAGAACACTTCACTGTAAGTCTGTTTTGATATTATCAGGAGAAATTCCAAGAGTTTACCAACTTAAAATTTTTTAAGGCAGAGAGAGTAAGCATAGGTGCTACTGTTTCCTGATTTTATATGTAACACTAAGCACTAAATTACAGTTGGTAATAAATATGTTTTTGGACAATCAAAGAAATATTTTGAAATGCAATACTATATGACTAAAGATAGTGATTTATAGTTTTGTAGGTATAACATTAAAGCTATCATAGTTAAAGTGAATGGTATTGATTGACTAAACCCACCAGTGATCACAATGTGACCATTTGCAGTGATCAAATAATTAAGGCACTGACAACAAGTGATCACTAGTAAATTATGATACTTATGTTTAAAATAAGTTTTACTTTCTTCTACTAAGAAGAAAGTATGTTATTATGTACATCATGTCAAAAATGACACTTAAGATATCAATAAAAAAACAACCCTACTGGACAAAAGTAAGTAAGGGTGTGAAGAAAAATAAAACACAATTAGAGTGAAAAAAAAAAGGAAATACGCAAATAGAGATCTTGGTACGTAACTGAAATCCCAACATGGTGTACATATACAATCCTTCCACTCAAACTTGTTTCTTTTCTTTTTGTTCACACCCTCATTATGCCTTTTCTGTGTTAGGGTTTTTGTATTTATAACCACTCATTTGATGTCAGTAAAGGAAGCAAAAGTGAGGGTTGGCAGGGGTTTCTTAAATAGTTGTGTATTGTATTGATACTTATAGTAAATTTTTGATGTCAATGAAACCAAGTTAATAAGAAGTACAACAAATTTTTTCTGTTAAGTGTTACACTTGTAATGATGAACTATATGTATGGTATGTGATCACTCTATTACACATCATATACAGAACTACTGAAACCAAAGAACAAGACAAGGCTCAAAGCTTAGGGATTAACTACGTGTATGATGTTTAAAATGTCTTACTTTTCACACCCTGAACAACTGAAACCATAAATGAGACCTGGCTTCTCCTAATGAAAAGCTACGTATATGGCGTTTTAATTGTCATTTCTGAGAATAATGAAGAAGTGAAACCAAAAAACAAGACCAGTCTTTCTTAGTGATGAGTTTTGTGTATGGTATTTAATTGCCATTAGCTCATTACACCCTGAGCAATTGAAACCAAAATAACAAGATCAGAGCTCTCCAAGTGAGGAACTTGTGTATGATGTTTGGTCTCCTATTTACTCATCACACCTTGAAGAACTGGAACCAATGAACAAGATCAGGCATCTCCTACATGTATGAAAGCAAAGAACAATATCAGACTTATTCTAATGACAAAGCAAGTGTATGGCTTTTAACTTTCTTTTAATCATCATACTCTGAACAAGCGATACTAAAAAGAAGACGAGGGATATCCTAGTGATGAACTATGTGAATGGTTTTTAACTGTCCTTTACTTACCAAGCCCTGAAGAATTCAAACTGAAGAAGATGACCACATCTTCACTAGTGATGAATTATGTGTATGATGTTTGGAATGTTCTTTACTTATTACATCCTGAACATTGAAACCAAAAAACAAGAACAAGCATATCCTATTGACAAAGTAATGTTTGTTTATTTTTTAATTGTAATTAACTAATTACACAGTGAATAACTGAAAATACAGAAGACCACGCTTCTCTTAGTGATGAACTAGAAGATCCTCTTATTTGAAGTGTCATATGCACTGGGTGTACATGAATTATAAATCTTGATGGATGAATATTTTTCTATTGAAAGTATTCATATATCCCCTTTAACCAATGGTTTGCTTTTAAGTGAGCAAACCCACCTAGAATCTTGATATTCATGGGAAAATGGTAGTTAATTTACATGTATTTCATATTGTGTAATTGATCCTCTGTACTCTGTCACACTAATGAATATGTTCCTTTTGCTGATAAATTATTCTGGGATGGAGAGACAGATTTATTGCTCAGTGATATATTATCATGGTAATGGTCCCAGTTATTTAGCCTTTTATTGAACTGATGAAGGTTAATAACTAGAGTTGTACTGCCAGGAAAGTAATGGAGTATCTTGAACAAACAACCTTAGTGATGAAATATTAGTCTGCAAAACTCATTATAATATTACCATACAACAACTCTGAGACTCCACGAATGTTATGTACATTAATGTCTCATCTCACCCAACTATGTCTAATACAAGAATGTGGGAGGACCCCCCCCCTCAAGAGGTCATCCAATGTTTGATTAGAATGCTCCACAGATGCATCCATACTCGTTACTGAACATATTTTGTTTTTCTTGCCAAATGTGAACCTAACTCTGACCATTGTACATTTCAGGTTACTCAGTAATTTCATTACAGAAAAAAGGTGTTCCTAAAATATACTTTTATTCTCGTTGTTTTTATCCATTTGGTCAAAGAATAATTTTACCAATAAATCTTTGAGTAGTTTATAGTTATATAAAAATATAAACATTTTTAGCATACCTGCAGATATAAATTAATAATAACAATAATGAATTCCACACATTCTGCTCATCCAATTCTATAATGAGGACCTTTTAACTACTATTTTTAACATTAAGAACTAGCACTAAATACTACAAGATATTACATGAAAATGACATTCATATAAGACAACTACTTTCTTACTGACCACATTCTTTGGAAATTCTTATATTTTGAACAAATCTACTTTTGCAAAATTAACATTTTCTTTACCTAAAATGTACTACAGATAGATACAGAACAAATATATAATACCTTGCACCACTGCCCAAAAGGTTTTTTGCACAAATGAATGAAACTCCTACCTCTATACTATGCTGTACAACTCTTTGATGCAATCAGCATTAGACTATGCCATTCCACCAACAGGAGTGGCAGACATCTATGAGCAGTGAACACTTGAACATTGTGTATACCAAAAGCTCATTCTTGGTGAGGGAAAATACTCACACTGGAAGTGGGGAGAAAGAGTGGGTGGTTCTGTGGAGAGACGAGTATCTATCTAAAATAAAGTTGCAGATAATGAAAATGTTAAATTCAGAAATGACTCTCACCTTTCCACAAAACAATTAACTAGAATCCCAAATGAGATGATGATGGAGGGACTGGTGTAAAGAAAGAAATTAAAAAGATAAGCCCATTTCTCAAAATATAGCAGTAGAAAGGAAAATCTCATGGGGCATGCATATCACCCACTTGGTTCTTTCTCCAGACTTAGCTATCTTATATGTCATATTTTCTCCTTCAGGCATTTCCAGCTTACTATACTACCATCCTATGATTCATTCTTTACTATGGCCAATACTTTCTTGGCATTCTGTTTAGCTTTCTCATACACAATAGTGTTGTTCTCATTTCCTTGCAACTCTTTGAATATTTTTCTTGTCTCCTTTATCACTTCTTGTACTTCTTCATTCCACCACTATGTATCTTTATTTTATTCTTTACTTCCTTTTGATACTCCACAAACCTTAGTAACTGCCTCCAATAGTAGAACTTTAACAGCTTCCTATTCCTGATCCAGGTCTCTTTCCTTCCACTGCATTTGCATTTTGTCACCATTTGGTCACTTTAAATTTATTGATATTTTCTCCCTTATATTACCATACCTTGATTTTAGCTTCTATTTTGTGTATATTGATTCAATTTTCTCTCTGCATCTTCATATCCATTACAACAGCCTATGTTGGTTCACTATTTCCTCCCTGGATATCACTTTATAGTTAATGATATTCTTTCTATCTGTTTGTCTGACAACCACAAAGTCCACTCTTATATGGAATTCAGTGTTCCTCTCTTTTATGGAATCCAGTATTGACAATATATAATTCTAAAGTTTCTGCTAATTCAAGAATCCTCTCTCCCTTTTCATTTTGGTTTCCATACCCTTGTCTTCCATGCACACTCTGAAAACCAGCTTGTCTTTCACCAACATGACAGTTTAGCTTCCTTCCAATGACAATTCTTTCTGTTAATGTTATGTTACTAACCAGCTCCTCAAGATCTTTCTTAAATTGTTCCTTCTCCTCCTTCTGACCACCTTGTTGTGGAGCATACACTGATATCAAGTTCATAATTTCACAACCAAAAGATACCTTTACCATCATGGCTCTGTCACCTATCCTTTGTACATTAATTACTTTCTGTTTGAGTTTTTATTTATGCCCATTCCATTTCTCCTTGTATTCTCACTGTCAACCTCAGTAAGGGTGGAAGGAAATAAATCACAAAAATAAATGTAATCTCATGAAAAAAAAAAAAGACTATGTCCTTTGCCTCGAAATGGGGCAGTGAGAGCAAGATAACAACAAAGTGCCCAAACAGGATAAAGGAAATGATTTGAGAAAACATACAGTCACCTTCCAGACAAGCCCAAGGAGGAGTCTGGGAATAAAATCAATTTGTCCCTGTGGTACAGATAATGAGAGGAATTCAAGGAAAAATTTTAAAGTGATATATCCAAGAAGCAAGAAGGGGAAGAAAATAAGTCTTAAAAGAAAGATTGTACAGGGAACAAGTGGCCAAGGTTCAAATGGAAGACATGTAAGAGCTCTGAGAACTAAACAAAGGTTCCAGTGCAGAAGAGGAACTGGATGAGAAGGATCCTGATTAGAAAGGCTTGGAAGAAGTCCATAAGAATCAAAGAAAGAAGGAAGAATGGTAATGAAAAAGACAAGAGGTCATCAACAATATCAATCCATAATCAGTGATCATAAAAATGAATAGGATAGACCTTAAAAAGCCAGGTTAAAAAGAAGAGCTGGATGATCTAGAGGAAGGGAGTGGCAAATGTATTAACACTGATAAACCACCCACTTGTGGTGATAAATTGCTAGGGTGGATGACTGACAATAGTGGACAAGAAAACAGGCTACTCTTGCCTGTCTTGCTAGAGACCAGAGAAAAGCCACACATGAAGATGAAGACATGGAACATCATGGTGCAAGATGGATGTCTGAGGCTAATGTGAAAAAGGGACTTCTAAGACAGAAGCTCCAGGATCACTGAGAGATGAAGAAGCAGAAATTGAGTGTCTAAACAGGTGCAATGAGAAGAAACTAAATTAAATAAGAATTCAAAGAAGAGAATATGCAAACATAAAAAGGGTGGACCAATCCAGACTTCGAAGAAATACACTGCTAGGACCATAGAGTTTGAGACTGGTAAACAAAGAGTGGAAGCTTTGTGTAGAGGGAAGTCACAAATGCATGGATAAGAGGGCATCAATGTGGGAATAAATCCACAAAAGGTGTAAAGACCATTCTGTTGGAAGGATCTGATCCAGGTGAGACAGCTGATCTGCCATTAAATTCAAAGTTCCCATCACATAGAAGTCCAACAACTGAATGTTCTTGTCGTGAGCCCAAAAGTAGAACTTAGGAACATGAAAGCAGAGGTTCCAAAATCAAGTACATCCCTGTTGTTTTATCCACGAAATGGCATCAGAAATGTGGAAGTAACTCAAAACAGTATGTCCAGAGAGCTGTAACAAAAGATGATGTCAGGCCCATTGAACTGCTTACATCTCAAGAACATTGATGTGAAAAGACCTGGAATGTCTCTGGCCTTGGTCATTTTTGTATTGAAAAAATTGAGATTTATATCTGCTTCTGTCTAAACCTAAACACTGGGTTAATGACAATGAGGAATATTCCTATCAAAGAAATCATACCACAAACTCTGGAACATGAATCCCAAAATCTCATAGTTTGATTAAGAGAAGAAATCAAATTAATATTAAAAAAAATATTAATTGATATCTGAAGCTCTAAGTGAAACATATTTGCATCTTTCATTCTCAAAATAAAGAAAATGGAGGTAAGAAAATTCAAATGTTAACTAAAAGTTGAAAATAATAAATGCAAAAATTCTGCAATTCTTAATGAAAAAAAAGAACATGACTGAACATTGCAGTAGTATACACAAAGTGCTCAAGAAGAGTACTGTACATGGAAGATGTGTCACTCTCTTATTGGTGAAGGGGTATGGTCTAATGCTGATTGCATCATATCCCAGCACAGTGCATTATATTATGTATAGAGGTACAAGTTTTGTTCAAAGGATTAAGCTTTTCAACAATGGTGCTAGGTATTAGCAGTTTGTTCTGTGGAGAAGAAAGTAGCATTTCTGAGGTGACAATTTGTGTTAAAAATAATTATGGAAGCATCTGGATGAAAACTGAACTTTTGGAATTGAACTATGAAAACTCAGTTATATATTTTTTGTATAAAAACCAAAGAATAATGTAAATGCCTAATCTTCAGTAATAAAAATAACCTTGTATAACTCCTGGAGGCAAAAGTTCTCCAATACAGAGGGGTCTGTTTCCAAATGGATCTCTGACTGCAAATATCACATCGTCATGCATTATAACTAGAGAATAGGCAGTTAATGTCAATGCCATCAAATGTCGAATCCTGCCTAGCCAATCAGCACCGTGTGGCTCACCTTCTGGTGGGGGCATGCTCAATATCTGTGTTATTAATTCACTGTCAGATCCTGTTGAAAGTCCAACACCATTTTCAAGAATCTGAAATATAAATATCAAATTAACTTTACTATACCAAAGAAACATTATATGAAGAAACCCATGCTTGAGAATGCTCATTTTAATTAAAATAATGATCAGAAGCATAAGACTATTTAAAGAAATATTAAAGTAAGCTGATGAACAGTTAGGATTGCTCAAACAATCAATAAACATTATCTTCAAAGTGATTTTTGAAGAAGATCAAAATTCATCATTTTCTACAAATCTTATTCAAAGGGACACATTACATAAAAAAAAAAAAGCAGAACAGAATGTATCATCCAATGTCAATGATGTTGTCATCTTTAACACATGCATGTGAATGGTGCAATGGAAATATGGATAGGTAGGAGGAGGAAAACCACATAAGGAACTATTAGAATACACCGATGCTCTTGAATGTTGGAATGCCACTTTGAGAGAACATATTTAATACAACAACTGACAACATGCAACCACCTTTTTCTACAACTGCTCTGGATGACAAAACTTGGAAGAGGCTGGAAAATGAGTAATTCAATTACATGTGGTTATTACTTACTGTTGTCACCATGAAAAATAAAGTAATACACTCTGTGCTTCTACACTAATTTCAAAATATGAACCCAGTAAATAGGTAGACACCTTTTTCATATCAAAAATTAAAAAATTCCTGCTAACATGCTAATCAACAAAGATACAAGTGGAATTCCTGCAGGAGTGCCACTTAACAAAGACACAGATGGAATACATGTAGAAGTGCCAATTAATAAAGATATAAATGGAATTCCTGAAGAAATATTTGTTTGTTTGTAATTAAGCACAAAGCTACACAATGGGCTATCTGTGCTCTGCCCACCACGGGTATCGAAACCTGGATTCTAGTGTTGTAAGTCCACAGACATACTTCTGTGCCACTGGGGGCTCCTGAAGAAATACAAAATAAAGATATAATGAAATCCCTGGTACAAATAGAGACCAAATCAAGGTTAAAACAGTAAATATATACATGTATATATATAACTTTTCTGGACTTACATTTTATCATCAACAATATTCCCAAGTGTTTCAGATCATGACTATTGTATGAACACATAGGAGCTGATTGCTGTACTTGCCTATTTAAAATTTCTCCAAGTTACAGTATATACTGGACTACCACATCAATCATGCATTCATAAGCACTGGCCCCACAAGTATTATGTTGTCCTTCCCAGTATCCAAACCTAATTCAAATCACTAAAGATAAGCACTGGGGACTACAAGGAATGCCACTGGTGCTTCAGTTGGACAAAAGAAGATCTGCAAGATAACAGTCAGATGTTAAGATATTTTAATACTGAACGAAAAGCCACAGGTGTTCAAAGAAATATCATGTAGCCATTATGTGCCAAATGATACAGGAAATGACTACATGATGCAATCTGTTGTGAGGTAACGTAAATATTATGTGTTGACCACTGTCAACTATTTAACCAAGTGTTTTACAGCCTACACCTTTATGGGACTCAAAGCACTACAGATGCTCTGGCTAAAACTTGTGTTATTGGTTTCAATGTGAAAAACCACATGGTTCTGTTGTGATGGTATTTTATTTGACAAGTTGTTTTCAATGCCCAGTAAAGAAATAGGACAATACCATGTTACCTGCTGTCTCACTAGTTAGAAAGAGTATTAGTAAAAAAACACTGTGGACAAGTTCCTTAATATGAAGAGTACTGACTTAGATGATCCCTTCCCCATACACCAGGTTGTTCATGGCACATCCAATCACACTGGCCCTCAAAGAGTGTTTCCTTTGATTGTTCAGGATGGTAATCCATACAGTGTGTCAATATTAAAGTTGGTTTATCATCCCAACATCATCTTGAGGAGTAAAATGCTTTTCAGTGAAATAGTATGTCATCTAAAAACATGTACCCAGAAGACTATAGAGAATAGATGTGCAAATGAATGAGTATAGCAAAGCATTGCAAGTTCCACAAGTTTGAAAGGCCCTAGCTTGCTCTACATCAAATTGTTCCTATAAACTGTGAAACATGGTATTCATACAAAGTTAGGACTTTATTAAGTAGATAAATCAGTTCAAGATATTTGTTAAAGAACCAATTGTAGGTGTAACTGAGTATGAGACAACCATCCAAGGTACTAGCTAAAGAAAATGGGATATTAATAAGAAATGAGGACCAAGCTATAGATCTACGACATGAAGAAACTTGCTACATACAATGAAAAAAATGCTGTAAACATCCTACAGAACAGTAACCACAGCTAAGATAAGATTAAAGTTATGAGCTGAAAGGTAGTTATAATTCTTGTCTTTTGAACAAGAACAAACAATAATGTTTGACAAGTTCACAAACTTATGCAAATGTTTGCATCTTTTGTACTGCATGGAGTGAACTTGCCCTACATCTCTTAAAATAGTTTTCATTTCGAATTGTTACTAATGCTTTTATTAAATACATATATCACACCAAAAAGCACACTTACATCACAACCAATACAATTCAATTTTTTTTGCATGGTTTTACAAGGCTTTAGCCAATGCTCAACAAATAAAAAAACAGTTGATCACTATGCATCAAATGGACATCCATATTGCCAGTCACTAAAGATAAGTATTGCAAGCTCTTGATGGTGAATATAGGGGCAGCAGGACATCACAAAGTGCTCAATACTAGGTACAACCACTCCCTTCTTTTACAAAAAATATCAATTAGTTACTTGGCCAAGTCCTTGAACCATGGTGGCAGTTGTAGAGGCATGGATATCATATTGTGTTCAATATTGGGTATAATCACTCCCTTCCATTTAGGAAAAAAGTCTTTGTCCGAGATGTATATTCTGAACAATACAGAATACACTCATTCCTGCTAAAATGAACAAGAAATCCTCTAAAAAAGAAGAAAAGTCCATTTATAAAATAAGACATTCTTTGGAAACAAAAGTTAAGAAAATGCATTAAAATAACATACTGATGATCATTTTACAAACAGACAGCATGATGTCAACATTTCACAGGATAGTTATTTCTCTCAGTTATTTGGTTAAGTTTTACTAATGATCCTGACCTTGAATATTGCTCTGAGAAGTACTGATGCATCACTTCTGAGAAATGACAGCTCCCAGCTTATCTTTTTAAACTATGTCTTCAAAATGGAAGTTCAGTGTTCTGATAACTCTTCATTTGCTGTGAAATCTGCTTAACAAAATATTCTAAATAGAATATGCATAACTTTCAATCTCTTAACTGATTTTAGGATAACTTGGTGTGTTTTTTTCATAAATAATTACTTGTGCATATGAAGTTATTATAAAGTATTAAAATTTAAAAAAATATTTAAATAAGCTGAATAAAGATTTATTTTAGTTTTTGAATACTTTCTCAAAGAAGAAATATACTGGTTTCTAAGAATGATATGCAGCCAAGAAAGTGTTTGGTTTGTAAGAAAGACATGCAGTCATGTATGAACCCTGGTTTATAACTAATATTAACTTTTGGTCAGAGCAAACTATGTTCTTAGGTCAAAACTTAAAACCAACTTGGCAATCAACATAGCTAATTAAATATATGTACATAAGTAGAATGCATTGTCCCAAAAGTTGAGTAACCTTGCTGTTAATGATATTTTTGTCTATAATCCCAAAACATTTCATGAAATTTGGCCAGCTTAAGAGATTTAGGGTAATTCCTAAATAAATATATTAAGCTAAAAATGGAAGACAATCTTTATAATAAAATTATAATAATAAACAATAACACAAAATAAATAATAATGACATTCAGTATTCTAAATAGTATAATCAATAGTGTTAAAGAAAGTAACAATAAATAAATAATATACCTTACCCAGGGAATACAGAAACATTAGCTGTCTGCTTCAAGTACTGTTGTAGAAAGTTGTTTTGAAAACTTGAACTTTGTATGACTTACTTATTTTCTCTCTACATTTTCCTTATCACATCTTTTGACCAAAGAAAACTCATTAAGCCAACCCTAGGTATAGCACCAGAGTGGAGAGACATTTGTATTTTACACATCACTGTTTAAACTGCATCAAAGTTACAGTGGAAGACACAAATAAAACAGACATAATATGATCCTGATGCCAACTAAAAACAGTGTATGCAAAAAAATAATTTCTATATCAACCTTGAACAAAACTATATAAAAAAGATTCCAGTGGGAGGTACAAGTAGAACAGGTAAAGCACAACTCTGATGACAAGCATAAACAGAGATAAAACAAGATTCCTCTAACAATCATTAGCAGAACTGATACATCAAGGTTCCAATGGGAAATGCAAGTAGAACAAACAAAATATAATTGATGCCAAGCACAATCAGAGAAGACAACAAATAATTCCTCTCATGATCATCAACAGAACTGATACAACAAAGTTTCAGTGGGAAGCATAAATAGAACAGCCAAAAACCAACTCTGACGCCAAGCAGAAGTGGAGGATACACAACACGATTCCTCTGATAATCATCAACGGAACTTTACAAAATTCAAATGGGAAGTACAAATAGAACATACAAAGCATAAATCTGATGTCAATCACACACAGAGACAAAATATAATTTCTCTAAAAATGATAAATAGAACTACTAAATTAAGATTCCAGTAGGGGACACAAGTGGGATAGAAAACATGGCTCTGATGTCAAGCACAGCAGAGAAAATATGATTCCTTTAAAACTCATTACAAAAACTGTAAAAACAAGATTTCAGTGAAAGACACTAGAAGAATAGTGATAAGCTGACTTTGATGCCAAGCACAAACAGAGGAGATAAAACATGATTCCTCTAAAAATTATGAAATAAACATACAAACAAGATTTCAGTGACCTTCATATACATAGAAAAGACAATACAATATATATGCACAAACAGAGTGGTGAAAATATGACTCCTCTAACAATAAAGAACAGAACTTTAAAAACAAGATTACAGTAGGAGACATAAGGAAAACAGAAAAAATGATTCATCTACAATCATGAACAGAACAGAAAACAATATTCCAGTGGAAGACATAAGCAGAACAGACAAAACAGAACTCTTACACCAAGCATAAACAGAGAGAAAATATGATTCCTCTAATAATCATGAACAGAACTGGAAAACAAGATTCCAGTGCAAGTAATGAATAATCTCACTTAAGTATTTAGTTCTGTTAAATCATCAATTTGTGTATTTTTACTGTTAAACAAATGTAGTAGTATAAGACAGGAGATTACTTTCTCAACAGTACCATATTTTTAAGATATAAAGTTAGGTGTGCCAGTAATTAGCTATCATTTTTACAGAAATTTGTTAAAACCAAATAGGGGAGGAGAAAAAAAGTACTTGATGATTATAATGCTCTATTTCTTTTAAACATCTGGTATTGATCAGCTATGTTTTAGAGACTACATTATGAACTATGGCTATATCAGAGTAGGAAACAAAACAGATACTATATAGTGACAAGAAGCTTTGTAGCCATGAGTGGATAGTTCAAGAAGAGGAGTTCAAGGAGTTTCTTAAAATGAAAAAAATGGTTAGAAGACTTGAACAGCCAGCACAATCACTTGATTTAAATCCACTAGAACATATGTTGCTGGACTTAAAAAATGTGGTAAAAAATGGGTAAGGCAAGATGAGCATGTCAGATAGGCAACTCCTAGTGGCAGCGGTCACACCAGATGATCATGTTAGATAGGCAACTCCTAGTGACAGCAGTCACACCAGATGAGCATGTTAGATAGGCAACTCCTAGTGAAAGTGGCCACACCAGATGAGCATGTTAGATAGGCAACTCCTAGTGGCAGTGGTCACACCAAATGAGCGTGTCAGATAGGCAACCTCTATTGGCATTGATCATGCCAGATAGGCTACCCTGAGTGGCACTGGTCATTTCAGATAAATGTGTGGAGATAAGAAATTCCTATTACCATAGGTCATATCAAAAGGCACAGTTGTGTATACTGGGAGGAAAATAATCATCATCTTCTTAACTTTGTAAAAAAATTTCAAAATTTACCAGAAATATAAATATATCCATTCATGTATCTATGTAAACTACTTGTACCTGATGATGACATAAGATTGTCAAAGCATTCTACATTTGAAATAGTTTCTTTCACTACCTGTTCAAGCTGTCTCCAAACTTTTTTTTTTCTAAAAAAGTGGGTTCTTCTTCATCAAATGTACCAGAAGTGTATTTGCATGGGTGTTCTGCATGCTAATTTTAGTAATGATGCAAATAGTCTTGACTTCAAATAGTCAAGATATTTGGGATAGTGGGAACCATACACATAATGCTATCTACTTTACTTTACTCTGCAAATGATAGTCATTTTTACTTCAAACCAACAGCTTTAAAAAGGATCATAAACCAAGTGATATTTCATCTGGACTTTAGAGCTCACTGCTATTAAGTGTTATCATAAATGTATATACTAACCTTATTTCTAAGATTTTTAGCATTGACCAATTCACCATTATGAGCTACTGCTAATAATCCATGTAAAGTATATACTACAAAAGGCTGAGCGTTCTGGTGTTCGGTCCCACCGTGGGTAGAGTAACGCGTGTGACCAATTCCCAAATTGCCACGCAAGTTCCTTAAGTGATCTTCACTGAAGACTTGGCTAACATTTCCCACTCCTCTGTGCACAGCATACTTCTTCTTATTTTCTCCTTTACTGGTGACAATACCTGCCATTTCTTGTCCTCTAAATAATAATAAAGGAGCATTTGAACTATTCATTGGGCATTAATAATTGAATATTTGCATCTTACAACTACTACAAAATGCAAATATTACTTTCATTTTAAAAATGTGTTGGTTATTTTTCCCAAGAAAATGGGAAGCTGTTGACATGAAAAATGTGGTTTGTCTGGGTTAAACACTCATATATCTTCTTTTTTTTTAATTAGATCTTGCTGCTTGTTAGACACTTCAAGATTAAATATGTATATATATTTATAAATTGTTTGTTTGTTTGGAATTAAGCACAAAGCTACACAATGAGCTATCTGTGCTCTGCCCATCACGAGTATCAAAACCCAGTTTCTAGCATTATAAGTTCGCAGACATACCGCTGTGCCACTGGGGAACATATTTATAAATCTTGATTGTCATGGAATTCCATAAAGGAACAGTAAGTTGTTTATTAGTAATGATTTTTTTTAGAGGGCATTAAATATAATAATAACCCCATATATCTGAAAAAAAACAAAAAAACAATCCAAATGACAGTGAAACAATCCAAATATTTCAAAAAAGAAAACAAAAAACAAGAGGGAATCCTCAATAGCCACAGCACTTGAAATTCTTTTAGACAGGATTAGAGTAAATTAACTTACGAGACCTTTTTCCTTTTTTTTATCAGCAATATTTTTGTGCGCCAGCACTACCAAGTGTGGGGCACGCATATGCCCGATTTAATTTCATTAATCATCAGGATCTCTATCAGCCTACCTTCAAATTGAAATTCTTTTAGGCGGGATTAGAGTAAATTAATCCATGAGGCCTTGAGCATAGTCAAATACATTAATCAAAAGGGTTGGACATCCTGAGTCCAAAACTGTAATTAGATCTAAAATCGGTAAAGAGATGATGGAGCTATGAGCTAAAAGTTTGTACTTGAAAAAAAAAAACTCCAAGGCATTCTATGAGCTGCTATGTTGCAACTAATAACCAAAGTCATTTCTAATTACTCCTTAGAAGATCTAAATGAACATTAAATTCTATATTTTAATAACACTTAAGTCACTGATTGACCATAAACTCCATGATATGACAGTCAGTCAGCCATTACTAATGCTTTCCACCAAAATCTATAATGGACAATCAACTCCATATCAGAAAGGTTAGTCAGCAGGGTGCTCCAAAAATTTCAAAGTTAAAAAATACATGCTCCCTGTGCATTTTCCCATTGCATTGATCATTCCAAGTGACCAGAGTCATCTTTGATGTCTAAAAGGTCATTGAAAGCCTTGCCACAACAAAAGGAATCATTTCAAATGATTCACTATTTACTACACACACACACACACACACACACACACATATATATATATATATATATATGTATGTATGTATGTATATATAAGCACACACTAATGCATATTGAAAAATCATTTTCTGTATTCAATATTCAATTTAATCAACAAGTTTAATGATAATGTAAAAGTAACACTACAGAATGGTTCAGACAATCAAACATTCACAGAAAACAACAATTCAGGTATGTTTGAGAGTTTTCTTTTTGAAATCTGGGACATTTCAATGGTGTTTTTCAAATACTTGCAGCATGAACTGCCTTTCCTCTTCATCTTTTATTATGGTGTTTGCAAAGTCTGTGATAAACTTGACAACTCTTCCAAAAAGATCGTTTACCACTTTGGCATGGTGAACAAACAAGGCAGTTTCCTGGAAATCACCATCAGTGGCCCACTGTGTTGGTGACAAGTATAACCAGTCAATGTCAATACCAAGAAGGTTGAATAGAAGTCATGATTTTGTGCTATCAATGATGACAATTTAGTTGATGAAGCTAACTGTAGAAAAATCAGAACTCCAGTGGTTTTTTATCCTACACCTTGATCAGCTGACAAGCAATTTGCTTCTCAAATCTTACGCAAGTTAGAGAAGAGCACATATTGTGCAACTTCTTCTGTTAGGTACCAGAGGTGCCTGTTCAGTGCAATAATGGCTGCTCCTGCCAGTGTTGGATCAAGTCTGTTGTATAAATTCACATCATTCTATAGCTGAAGATCATTAGAAGGTGCTTTTGCAACAGAAATTGTGGATAACCAAAATTTAATATAGATGATCAACATCTTATCACTGAAAATCACAGTCACCACTCAACAAGCAAGATGATATGCACGAGGCTATAGCCAGTGCAGTTTCACCTAGGAGAAACAACATCAACTTGGCACATTCTCTATAACTGATGCAAGACAGAAAGTCTTGAGTCAGTTTTAGATATAGTCCATCTTTTTCGGAGAAAGTTGATAACAATTTCCAACCAATGTTTAAGTCAACAATCAGAGATATGCAACAACTTAAAGTTGGTTGTTCCTCAAGAGTTTCCCAAGATTTCTTAAACTCTTTGAACTCAGGATTGTCTGGATTGGATATTGCACCAAACAATCCCTACCAAACTGCACACACATTTCTTTCCATTATGTGAAAATGGCAAGCAAAGTAAAACAATTTCTTTTAAGCAAAGCTTCTAACTGCACACAAGCATCACTTTCTCATCCAGTTTGAAGCAGTAGTATTGAAGATAAGTTCAACAATAGTTTTCTACTTTCCACTGGAGTGTGAGAACATAGCTTGTGTTAGCCTGGTTTGTACCAGTTCCATCTGGAATCACTATAACACCAAGCAATTTTCACTGCTATAAGAACTCCTAGCTTTTCCTCTTCTCCTGTAACAATTTTTCCATCCCAGTGCAACATTGCATACTTTAGTAAAATAAATGAGGTTTTTGTAGCAATGGCACTCTCCATTCAAATTTTTTGTTGCAGCACTCCTTGTATGTATTTGATTTAGAGAGTCACACAAACAAAATCAGTCCCAATTTCTGACAAGATTGTAGCCATGAATGCTGTTTTTTGACCTGCAGATAAATTTATTCAATCTGCCATTGTTAAAATTTTTGGATTTCTGAATGAATTGCTTGGAAGCTCCAAAGCAACAGTTCCTTTTCTCATGGATGTAGTGTTCTTAGGCCTAAAACCAGAGTAAGATGGGCATTCAAAATCATCATCTTCAGACTGTGTATCTGAACTGTCTGTGGAACTTACTGGCCCAGAATTTGGATTTTCTGAATTTATACTTACAGTTGCTGCAAGACTTTGCTTTCTTTCTTTTCTCATCAAATAAAAATTCTCCCTCATCAATATATTTTGCAGAAATTCAACATCTTTTTTCTATTCCTGATTTCAGGATTTGTCAGTTTTATTTTCATTTGAGCACCTTTGTGTGCAACAAAAAAGTTGTCGTGTAGTTCTTCAACAGTTTTTCCTTCACTTCATTTGGTTTACACCCTTTTCCCTTCTGCAATGTCCTGTAACCATCCTAAATATTAAAAACCTTAGCTTTGACTTTGTCTCTTCATTGTGTAGTTATTCCTGCTTTGTCCCATTGGTTTTGAATTTCAACTACGACTCTGTCAGTAATTGTACCATTAAAGTTGACATGTTTTTCATGCTGCATTGATTCATCTTTTAAACAGGAAAACAGCCCTAGGACATCTCCCTTTGTAGGAATTCTAGAAGCTCAGAGTTCACAAACCATATATCCTGATCTTTCCAAAAACATGCCAATCCATTGTTCATCAAACAATCTGAATAAACAAAATTTGATTAATATTATGGTAGTGAATTCAAATTATACATTAAAAATTTAAATATTACATTAAATATCTGCTTTAAAAACTTATAAATCCAATAAAAAGCAAAGCAACTTTTCTTAATATTTTAATTAAAATAAAAATAGTATTAATTACAAAATTACAAATGTTGATAGATTTTTGAATATGCAGAATTTTGGCAAGTCTTTGGCATCTTCAATTGAGCGGAAAATGAAAATGTTTTAAATAAAATGTGTAGTGGAATCGGAAAATGTACAGGGAACATGCTTTTGAACAACTTCTGTAATTGCTATATATTTGAAGAGTCCTCATGAGTCAGTCACCACTAATGTTTTCCTCAAAATTTTTAATGGACATTCAACTCCATACCAGAATGGTAAGTCAGTCATCATTTATTCTGTTTTCAAAAGCTTTAATAGACAACCAATTTTATGCTAGAATAATTATTCACTATTAATGCTCTCTAAAAGAACTTATAACAAATAACCATTTCAATAGTGGAATAGAGAACTGTAAGTTTGTAATACTTTCTCCATAACACCTTCAGAATTTTTTACTGACTAATTTTTTTATGAAGGATTCTCCATATACACATGCCCTTACATGTTTCTTTGCCAACTATTCAAAAAAATGATACAAAGTGAATATAAGTGTCAGAACATGCAGACACATGTGCATATATTCTCACAATACCTTGTTTTGAAAATTGCTAAAGCTAATAAAGTGCACACTCAGCTCATGTCTTATAACATGTTCACTCAACTATTTAAAACATTCTTTTTGTGATGATTGGAAATATATATTTTACCCTTCCTTAATTAGTAAAGAACATGTCAGTATTTAGATTCATTTAGATAATTTTGCTAAATTTTTGTGAATATAGTTAATGCCTTCAATGCAAGTTACATGTGGGAAGGCAAATGACAATCTATGGCTACAGTTGCTCTCTGCCAGTTTCAGGTAGCAGAGCCCAAGTTGGTTTTGGTTACTAGAGTGCAGCAGTCAGCTCAAATTTGATGTCACGATGACTAGTTTTGAAAACCAAGGAGTTGGCATTATGTTTTATGTGCCAATAAAACTTCCATGAACTTGTTCCAAAGAGTTGAATCAGACAGATAAAACATATTATATACTGACAACAAGATTATTCTTCTCAGGATGTAAGCATAAATGGTGTGACTTATGATTGCTCTCACTTTCAATCAAGGGTTGTTGAATCCCTGGGGAATCATTCAATTTGCCATCGGAAAATATCATGGTTCCTTTTTTGTACAAGATGTATTATGTTACAACAATCCTTCCTGCTAGTAAGTACACAAGATGCCCTTGTTGACTGGCTTAGTTCTGTGAATAACTAGGGTGAGAGGAACTTAGTGGCTTTCTTGTTTTTTAAATCCAAATATTCAATAATCAAAGAAATTATTAAAAATTATGAATATCAATCAAGGGGTAGTAAATATATTGGTGTGCTTGTATACCACATGACTTGTCACTTTGTACAAAAACATGCAACAGTTACATGGGCACAGCTGTATATAGCATATACATATATTAGTGTAGCAATATATATTATTGACTATTTGAACCCTACCCTCAATTTTTTGGATTCTTGATATCTCCGCTGAAGCAACTTTTCTTTTATTGCATGGTTCTCCCAAAGAAACATGTTAACTTGTTTTATTTTTCAAATTACAATATATCTGTGAAGTCAAAACAGGCAGAAGAAAAGTTGAGCAGTAAATTCATAATAATAAATCAAACATCACAAAAGTCTAACAATACGTCAATGAAGCTAAAACAAAATGAAGGAAATTTAAAATTGTTTACATTGAATTTTTAAATTTTTGACAAAAACAATTATAACTCAAACAGTAATCAATAATGGGCTTTATTCATGTAATTACTTAATTAGCCTATTAAATAAAGCATGTAATCTCGGTGATTTTATGATTTACACAAACTGTAAAACTCTCAGCGAGTTTCTCAATAGTTTCATTTTTGTGCTCATAGAAAACTTCGCTGAAGTTCTATTTTTAGTGGATGGGTCTCAAGAGTTTAGAAGAATTGGTAGTAAAATGTGAAAAATTAAAACATTTATTTTAAAATTATTTATAAATTAACGATCCTAAGATGTGTCTGAGCACATAAAAGAAAGAAAAAGAGAAATAAATAAAATAGCACTACTATACTCTTTACTGAAACAGAAGATTCCATGGCTACTCGTTGGGCCATGAGAAGGTAAAGTTTGGGAACCCTCTGACTTATAACAACGCTAGTTATTATAGTTATTAGTTAAACCACTAATTTAATTATTTGCGATTATGCCTTATGAAACTTATTCATAATTGTGAACCAGAAACATGAATCCTCATTAGGGAACTGTAAAATACCACCTTGACTGCTTACTTATTTTATTACTATTGGTTTGTTTGTTATGAATTTCGCGCAAAGCTAGTCGTCCCACGGCTGAAAGAGCGAGCATGTTTGGTGTGACGGGGATTCGAACCCGCGACCCGCAGATTGCGATTCGAGCGCCCTAACCAACTGGCCATGCCGCGCCGTTACTATTGGTCGCATGAACTCCATTGTGAAAGTTATTACCAGCGGAATGAAAAAGAAAATAATTAAGTTTGAGCATGTGTCACTGAAAAGAAGAACGTTCAAGCCAACATATATTCATTTTCTAATTGAATTTCAGACAAATATTATTA
This sequence comes from Limulus polyphemus, assembly GCF_000517525.1. Classification (NCBI taxonomy): domain Eukaryota; kingdom Metazoa; phylum Arthropoda; class Merostomata; order Xiphosura; family Limulidae; genus Limulus; species Limulus polyphemus. Next base: position 32,166 of record NW_013670584.1, on the reverse strand, counting down.
ATTCCTTTAGTTTAAATTCTAAACTAAAAAAATTCCTTCATGTTATTATCATAGCTAATCACTACGTTTACTACCTTCAAAAAATTTACCGAAAAGTTTTTAACAGAAGGGGAACTACAGTATAGCAATAACTGCATCGCTAGAGATGTTTTTTATTCTCTACATCAGTGTAACGCTATTACTGACCAATATCAAAGTTTATCGTATATATGTATCACAGAGTGATTCATACACTGAACCAACCGATGAATGAGAAAGTGCAACAATCCCAAATAAGACATTTCAAAGTTTTCGTAATGATACATTTCAGAATATCTCACTAAGGGTTCTGTAAACAACAACAAATTATGAAGTTATCGGTTAATACTTTAAACGGGCAGTGTCATGCATCTGAATGAACAGAATACCACAAGCCACGTTTTCCTGAAGTTAGACGATATGCAAGTAATTTAGGCAGTCATAAATAACCACATATTCTAAGTAATGAAGGAAAGATATGTAATTTTTTTTCATGGGTGTTACCTTACCTTTACAGGTTTGGCTTCACTAAAATTCTTTTTCGTGTTTCTTATGCAAATTAACCACATTTATCTGGAATTTAGCAGCATTAAATCTGGGCGATACTGTAGTACTCTGTGTTGTTAGTTTTACAATTACTTACTAGCATGCGCTAGCAGATTAACCCTTCAGCTCAGTTGATAGATGTTACGTATTAGAATTTCAAATAGCCTGAAATTGAGTTAACTGATAAATTCAAATTTAGTAGTTAAATTGTACTTTGGATTTAGTAGTTAAGTAAATGCCGATATATAGTCAGTTTATGATATTTGCCAACAAGATTGATATACACAGTTTTCTTTTTTAACACAAATACGTTTTAATATACAACGGTACAATTTACAATAACGGTTATTACAAATAGTTATTACAAACAATGATTTACAAACAACAATTTTACAAACTTACAAGCAATATAGTCTCTTTTAATCTGGAACTTCTTTGATATCTTAACCAGGGTTCAGAATGAGCGAGTTGATTACGAGTTGACGTAGGTATATTTCACTTACAGGAAACTAGCTAGCCCTGTAGTCTTCACTGTTCATACGCCTATTAGAGATTGAGTTTCCACCGATGACGTTAGGTAATGTCTTCGTAAAAGTATTAATGTCCGATGAGAATCCACTGAAGTTAAATGGTTTGTAATGTTCGAAATTTATAAATATTCCTGGTCAAATATCTGAAGTTTTCCGATTGATAAGCGTTATAACAATCACAGTTATAACTTACAAAGTTTATAGCACACCGACTATAGCGAACTTATTATAGATACTCTCCTTGGCGGGTTGCGGTGGTTATATTTATAGCCGTGGGAAGGTTTTCTAGAAAATTCAGATTACGTAACAATACAATTTAAGTGTTTACGTATGCACATATATTGTTTATTCTTACTCTCAAGAATCTTCTACAACTTTGGAGAATAGGCGGGAGTTTCGCAATACATATTTAACAGTACAGGCTATGCATGTTTTTAAATATAAACTTAATCTAAACAGCGTCGATATTAAAATAAATATATAATAACAAATTCCTTACAATAGAGTATTGGCCGAGCGTGTGACAAGTCTTGGGTTTAAATTCGTGAAAAACAAACAAATTTACCAGAATACAACCTCAAAGGAGGTTGTACTATTAAGTTATTTCCTAATTAAGACCTCCCCAAGACCTAACGCAGTAGTATTAGAAAACGATACTCAAAAA
>NW_013670584.1:0-29448 GCF_000517525.1 Limulus polyphemus | reverse complement strand
GACGAGAGGGGTGGGCAAGTAAAGCTCGCTAGAAATGTATACTACTTAATGAACTAAAATGGCTACTGCTTTTTCATGGATTCATGAAGAAATTTGTCCCCAAATTTATTTTATGAAAAATCAGCAAAAGTTAATAAATAAAATGAAAGGGTGGCCCTATGATATTACTGACCCCGGGGCATGGGCTGGCTCTCGACGCCCCTGCGAGGAAACCGGTCCAAAACGCTACATGGAGTTTATCTCGCGCACCTTGCCTATAAAAAATTATAATTTTTTAAATAGCTATATACTATTTTTGCTATTCAGTTCGGGTATAAAAACTTGATTAAAAACATTTTTCTGGTGTAAAATAAAGGCACTCATGTAAGAACTGGAACAAAGAACACAGATCGATACATTTCTTTTTTTTTTTCGGGATCCCTTTAGAGTTTAGAACAAGGGTCCGGCTCAATGAACCCAATTAATAATCTTGCCATAGCTACAAATACTTAACAACATAAAAACGTTTCTAAAAAACATGGCAATAGTAATAGCGAAAAGTTAGAAAAATACCATCGCCTCCGTACCTGATTAATTGAATTCCTTTTTTTTCTTTTCACAGGCTTTTGAAAATTAAAATGCTTTATTGGGATTCGCAAAGCTCGAAAAGTTTAGTTGTTTTGCAATGAGTCCCAAATTCTGTTTGCTGTAATATATATCTGCATAATGAAACCTATTAAAATTTAAAGGTAAAAACAGAGAAAATGGTATCGACAGATAACTGGTGTCCTACTGACCATTTTCGCAGGAGGGTAAATCGTTAGTTTTAGTTGTGTCTGTGTGTGTCACAAAAGTTATTTTTCAAACCTCCAATCTAAACATCAAACAAACGATATTACTTGCAAGTTGCAATTACTTTATCAATTTAAAATTTGAAGTCAATGACCAAAATCCAGTTATTATTAAACTTGTACGCAATGCGATAAATTGTGGGTTTACATAGAAAGTCTGAACAAAAGTAATTTTATTTAATCATTAATATGAATAAAAACTTGTGTTTTTATATACAAGTTATAACTCATTTGTTCCTCGTATTATAATTTATACGTTTGTGCACACGCACACACTGTATTGCCCAAACATAAAATAGTCAACATTTTATTAACAATAAGGAATAAAATACTCAATCAATAACACGTAAAATAAAACCTATAATACCCATATAATTATTGTTTATAACTATAAAACATTTAAAAATAACTACGTCTCAACAATCACATTAATGGTCTGAAATAATAAGACACTTCGTATGTTACAAACTAGATATTCAGTCATTTTGCTTACCTATGTTGAAGTGCCACTAAACCGAGGTAAATTATATGTGCAACATCAAGATTTGTAGGCCATTCTCCACAGGCTACACATGCGAATAAACCACAAGCCTCCTGTAAACAATCTAGCTCTTCCATTTGAGGGTATTGTCAGGTTCCACTTATGCTATTGTGAAAAAATATTTTAGAAATAAAGAAGCGGTCTATTTACGCACATTTACTGATCTCAAGTATTTCCTTTATATTTAGATATAAATATAAATACAACGCAAGACTGCAAAAATCTTACCGGCGATACCCTCTCACTAAGACCTGAACGTTAGGCGTCGGTACTTCTCCCTCTTTTTCTTACCATTAAAACTCGTGAAAAATAGTATATCATATTCAAGCTGCAAAGCACGTGTTCTGACACTTTTAGAGAATGTAGCAATCCGCAGTATGAAAAAATTCAGAAAGTTTAAACATGTATTGCTAACTACAATATGTTAGATTTTTATCTCAAAAAATTATTTTTAGTTTTTTTAAATTGTAAAAGAAAAATTTCTGCACGTAGCTTGGATTAATTTTTCTTGCGTTAGCTCTTAACATTTGTAGGCGTGGCTTAACGCAAACATAGTTCAAATTCCAGTGTTAATGTCAGAATTGGTGTTGTTGTGCAGAAGTTAGTGTATAATTGTTTTCTTACCATGGGTAAGTTGAACTTCATACTTGCAGAAGTACTTATGTTAAAACATTTTAACTTTTTAATTTCTATTATTTGAAAAAAACCTCTTTTGGGCCAAAATACCTTTTAACAATAAACAGTCAACTTATTATTAACAATAACGAATAAACACAAATTATTGTATTGTATTTGTAAACCGCTTGTCTGCTAAATAATTCAAAATAATGTATTAGTAGGACAATTCTACATATATGCAAGACATATATAAACATAGGTTTATTGTGGTGAGTAAAAGAAAACTCAAAGGGGTCATATTGTTAAACCAAGTGTTAAAGAGTTGAACAGCAATAATGAACCATTACATTTTTAGCATTACTCAAATCAACATTATTTTTCATATTTTGTTTTCACATAAATTTCTGAAGATTATATCAATGTGTTAGTTCTCGAGAACGGAAAATGTGCTTGGATAGCTGTATAATATTAGTAATGAATAAATAAAAAACTGAAGTTGTATTCATTTGGTATTATGAAGAAGGTTCAATATTTGCCTTGTATTTTCTCCTTATAAACATTGTTTTCTGTAACTTTCATTTTATAAAAACCTGTGATATGTTTCATTCTACCAAGTGAATCTATAAATTTTCAAAACCTCTGCTTGGTTGTTACTTGAATACTAAGATTGTAATATGAAATTAAAATTGCATAAATTCCATGACAAAATAACTATATACATTTGTTTAGACAGTGATGACTAAAGAATAGTAAAGGTCATGAGTTTGAAGATTGCTATCACCCATCTGAATCATAAAACTATTATTTTTTTAGTATATTTGATTTGCTTGTATGGTTTTATTTTTTAGCTATCACTTATCATACTGTGTATGAAGTTTAAACATCAATTGACAAACACATTTCCAAACTTGAAACTTTGCTATTTTGATTATTGATTTTGAATTTCAGAGCTAGGAGATTTACTTATTGAAGGAAAAACTAAGAAGGTGTATGCAATCAGTAGTGAACCAGGACTTGTTCTCGTGCAGTCCAAAGATCGTATCACTGCTGGAGATGGTGTTAAAGCTCATAATTTAGAGGGCAAAGCAGTTATATCAACAGCAACAACTTGTAAAATCTTTGAGTTTCTGAACTTAATAGGTGAGTAATTGTTATTTATTCTGAAATAAAATTATCTTTTTAGAATATAATTAATAGGGAAGAATCCTTGACAAGTTTTGATTTTGGGTATAAATTGAGCAATATTAGTTTTTTTTATATTGAAATACTGAGTACATAATTGTGTTTCTTATTTTATAGATAAGTATAATTAATGAGATAGAAATGTATTTAGGAACTTTCAACATATTAGTCAACTATTTTTTTATAATGCTTAGATGCTCATATAATATGCAGTTAACTAGATAGTGTCAAAAAATGGTTATATTTGTGTAACATGATTTATTTTTGAACCTAATAGGTCATTACACAAATGAGGAGATATTAAATCATTCCAGATTCTCATGTGTGAAGCTCTTATCTTCAAAGTTGCCATTACTAATTCTGTTACATGGAAATAAGAAACAGTAACATTTGTTACACTGTATGCTTGTATTGAAAACATGTCTAAGTAATTATTTCTTAAATTATATATATATATATATATATGTGCAAGACACTGAAACATCACAGTGAGTGACTTTTAAAATTATGTTAAATTTGTAAAATTTCTGCATTAATGTTAATCGTTTTCTCATCTTGGGGATTCCAGTTAATCCTAGAATTACTGCTGGACTCCCATCAGATTTAAACAAATTTCAAACTATTTATGCACAAAAGTTTTTATGGGTCCATAACTTTTATGGTTATAGGAACCCTAATATGACAAGAAGCATATCAAAAAATCTAAACAAAACATCATCAAAATTATAATTAATCCCACTAATTACTGTTGAGGTTTCATATGTATTTTAAATAGAAAGTGAGTGACTTAAACAAAATATTTTATCAATTCCTAAGCAAAAACAAAAAAGGTTCTCAATATGTAGACAACACAGTCCACATTAGTAGTTAGTTACGAGAGTAAAGGTGCCTAAGAATCTTGTAATCTGAAGGTGACATTTTTAAACATTGTTTACTCATTTTTTTCATGTAAAGTTACTTTAGTAGCATGGTGAAAAGAAACAAAATGCTGTTTATTATAAAAAATTGAAGCTTTTAGAATATTTTCTAAATAATATTCCTTAAGTTTGAGACATCTTGATGAGTTAGTAACTATAGATTTAAACCCTGTGTTTCGAGTCATACATGTTGTTTGCACATAAAAAATTACAGTATTTCATAAAACTTGAGAAAAGTTTAAACTACATGTAACAGATATCAAACAAGGGAAATGTAATTTAATTTAAGGGAATAAAAATTATCTGAACTGTAAAACCTGTGAAAAGAAATGAAAATAATTTAAATGGTACAATGAAATTTAAAAAAAAATTTCAAACTATGCAAGCCAAGCTTTTTAAACTTTTAAAGCACAATCTAGAATAATACTCTGATATTTCTAAAGCCTTAAGTAAAGAAAGTATAATAATGGGAAAACTGCAGTGAAAGAGTGTGAATTTCTACAGTACTTTGTCTCCTGCATAGTTACTTTTTTTATGCATTATATGCTCAGAAAAGGTAATCAGAATGTGCTATTTCACGTTTAAACTGTAAACCTTTCCAAAGGGATGCACCCAGATCCAACCAGCGGGAGAACTCCTTCCTCTCGTGCGTAATATAAATTTGCACAAATATTGATTATATTTTTGAAAAACACGGTTGTTAACTGTTTAGTTCCTGAAGGAAATAAGATTTGCTTTTGCAAATAAATGTGGTGCGTGATTTCCCCTGTTTCAAAAGCTTATGTATAAAAAAAAGTTGGCCTTGTGTAGAAGGTCGCGTGTTTGATAATATGACCTTCTTTCAAGCACCAAACTTGAACGTAGTCTTGATGTCACCCCCCCCCCCCTTTAAACTTTCTTTATTTACTTAATATCGTTGCAGCCAGAAAAGGGCAAAGTGCATTGAAGACCGCCACTGAATATATAGATAACCCATGATTGAATAGAATGAGTCATCATGAGTTTATTGAATTAATATTTTTTCAAAACGATATAAATTCAGTTCAATTTTCTATTGTGTGAAATTTATATTCCTCTCGAGAGACGGCACTACAATACACATGCATTGAAAAATGTATTTACATGATTCAGAGTAGCTAATGTTTGGAAAATATAACATATATGAACAGAAATGGAATTATATTATCTGTTAAGTTAATATCTTCATTAATTTTAGTTACCGCAGATATTATTATTATTTTATTCGTATTGTTATAATTTAAAATGGCACTTTTTGGTGCAAGGTCGTTAACTTGTAGTCGAAGTAGTTTTGAGTTTGTCATTTTTGTGAGAGTTCGTAGGCAATTAATTACCTTCAGTTTTTTCGTTATAGTTACATGAAATTATTATAATTTTTCACTGTCATATAAAACTTTTTCAAAAAATTTAACGATTGCTCAGGAGTTTTAAATTAATACAAAAAAAAATTATAACGGACCTTTCTAATTTTTTTTTCAAACTTGCACAGTGTATTTATTAATAGAAAAGGTAATATTCAACAACAGACATTTGCTAGGTAATTATAAGTCTTAATTATTCATTGACTGATGCAAGAAAATTTGTTTAAACTAGAAAGTTTAAACTATAATGATTAAAGAGTATTGATGTAAATAAGTAAAGGCGTACATTAATGTTACCGTTAGTGATGTTCGTGTCTCAGTATTCGGAACTGTGCAGAAACTTGGAGATACAACATAACCTCTTTCTTTCGTATTGAGTATTGCTTGGCTTAGGTATCGGATTACCATACGAGTAAGTTACCTACGGCTACAGAGGGACACGCCCGTGAGGTTAACCTTGGTCAAGGAATTGTTCTTATCTAACTTATTTTCTTTGTTACGTAGTTCAAACAACAAATATCTAATATACAAATATGCACGTTGCATTTACTTGGTTAATCGGGAATAAAACATAAATGTTAAGCAAATGAAATTACATGCACCGTTATGTTAATTTTTTTATATTGTGCATGATATAGTACCATTGCTAAAGCATACACTGATTTCATTACGTGTAGTTTCGTGCTGTCTGAATCATATACATATATATATAGAGAGAGAGAGAGAAAGAGAGAGAGAGAGTTACGAAATTGGCTGAATTTCTAACCGGCCCTTCACAAAAATTGTAATTCATCCTTCAGGGATTTTAAGTGGCTCTTATAAATTTAACTGGGCCACTTCAAGAGCATGTATACATATGTTAATTCCGTTTTATCAATTGCAAATATGTATGTCTATATATGTGTTATATTAAACAAAACTAATTTAAAACAACAGTTTTGATTATATCCTTCGTGGAATGTACATAATCATTATATTAACTTTGATAAATGTACACGCGCGCGCAAAAAACAAAACAAAAACAAATGAATAACGTGACTTGAGATTGTTTTAATACTGACCAAAAGGTAGTGTATATGGCCATTAAGATGTTAAAGTTAGTTACACCTCGTTTGGATCAATCCCGCTATTCACTTGTTCTATGAACCTTCTTTTCGTTTCAGACGTCGTTGGGATTTCCCATAATGTATAAAAATAGTCCAGGAATCTGTAAAAGCTAGAGGCACCAATTGGGAGATTGAAGTGAAGAATATACTTTCACAAGACGAAAACACAACTATTGTTTTATGAAAAAAAAGTGTAGAAATGCAAGTTTGGTAACAATGTAAAATAGGAAAAATGTTTGAAAATTTGATCGGCCAAACAGATTTTTGCTATTATAGTTGGCCCTCTGGCCTAATAAACGACACGAATTTCGGACCCAGATGAATATCAATAGAATATACACATATACTTAATGTGAGCGTCCCTTGTAGGCTTAACCCATTGCTTACTTAATTAGAATTAATTTTTTTTTTTTTTTTTTGTTCTAGGGACAACTGAAAAGGGTTATCGAGTTCTTACACGAAAAGTTTGTTGTTTTTTTTGGCATGCCTTTCCGGCTTACGATTTTATAAGATGTACTATTTCCTATAGATCATCTTCCAGACGATTCTGGGGCTTCAGCAGATATTTCTTTTGCAACACCTCAACCAACAATTGGTTCAGTTATCAACGCTATTTTCAAGTTTTGAACAACTCGACTTTCAAGATTTACGTATCTACATGTGCTGATGTTTCCATTTATCAACGTTATGTTTTAAGATCTGTGCAAGATGTTTCCGTATATAAACGCTATCTTCAAGTTTTGTACAACAAAAAACCATTGCAAATCATATTATGATATGCATATAAATATATTGCTAGCAGCTAGAGTTACGTATGTTTGGGGTATTCGATTACTGAGCATGGAAGGAGCTCATGACAGATGTTATGTCACAGTGTAATACGAAGGTCAGAATGTTTCTTTTAACATCTGGACATGAGATTTGTCTCTAATTGGTTCGTTAAGTATACGTCATTGGCCAACAACCTGCTAGAAGCGAATAACATTTCGAAGCTGGACGTTGACTTGGGAAGTTTGTTTTTTCCTTGTTATTGAAAACACCTTATGTAATCGTTGTTTAAGTAATATTACATCAAGGGAAACTTCTTTTTTTAAAATATTATACAGATTATAACATACTGAGGTAGTTTCGTTTTAAGTTCTTTATTACACCATTTTAGCACATTACCAAAGATTTGCTATCAAAGACCATGCTGTAATAGTGTTATAACTTGTAAACTACGTTACAAAAGCGCTGGCATATTTTCTGATCTCAGTATTGTGATTCTTCTATTATTTGAGTAGATTATATAATCTGTTTGATGAAAAACGAATAAAATGCGATTAATATGCATGCAATATCCGCTTTTGAAAGCTGTATCATTTTTTAATAATAAAATGTTTATTTTTGGTAACTCGCAATTGTCTAACAAAAAACAGCATACGCCCATACATAAGCATATTCATATATATATGCACCAAGTAAAAAGATTACCAGGGCACAGGTTATAATATGTGATATAAAATGTGTCCTGGGTTTTGGAGGTGGCTGCGGAAGTAGGACCCACATTACGGTGAGAATAGTCTGTCAGTTTTTATATAGGTGTCTGTGATTTGTTGGCGATATATTTCAACAATATAGTACATCACACAATCCATTTGTTTTAAAATAATATATATTCAAAACAAGTCAAACGTCTTTACCTTTACAGAAATTCGTTACACTATTGTTTACCACAGTTGAATCTAGGGCTTTAAGTACTTCTCTTTTTTGTCTTATATATATATATAAATTGCTTTCTTTAATTTATAGGGATTAAAACTCACTTTGTAAGACTTCATGATGAGAAAGCTTTCATTGCTAGACGTTGTGAAATGATTCCGATAGAATGGGTGACAAGAAGAATTGCAACTGGATCGTTTTTAAAGAGGAATGTTGGGGTTCCAGAGGGATATCGTTTCTCTCCTCCAAAACTTGAGACATTCTATAAGGTGAGGAGTATATTTTAGTACATTTGAAATGAGGATAGTCTAATATAATTAATGAAATTAAAAAAACTTGGTGTAGAATTTTACTTTGTATTTTGGCCTCACAAATATAATTTTACATTTTATAACAGCGGAATAAGTAATTTCAGCACTAAATTTCTCTTGACTTAAAGGAAATCAAAATTGGCGGCCAAACTGGTAGCTTCACTTATAGCATTGATAAGAATTTTACAGCAAATATTCATTTATTAGCCACGCCGTCGTTTTTTTTTTTTTTTTTCTTCTCTCTCTCTTCTTGTTCTTCTACTGATATGAAGAGCTGGGTGTTGAATGCGGGAAACAGAAAACACATCTACCGCCACCAATTTGGCCGCTACCTCTTCCTAAAAAGTCACCCTGACCATTGCACAGTGTATACCATGTTTTAAGTAGATACATATTAAGTTCTCAAAGCTTATACAAAACTTTTGGTGAGGTAATAATGAATAATATATTATGTTATAAATTAATTGTAAGTTAGGATTTTTCTATTATTTGTCATAGGATTCACCCTCATATTTTTTAAGTTCATAATTCACCCAAAGGGCGGGTACCTAAGCTTGTCAATAACTAGTTTTTAGATTCGGTTGGTGATCTGCTTTCGCCTTCAGAGAAGTTCCGTGAGAGACTATTTCTGTATTGGTAGTAGAGCTGGGCAAATGACTCGTTTAAACCTATGAGCATTGGTAATATCAGTTAGCATCACATATAATAATCGATCTAATCAAAATTACGATTAAATCAATTAGTTGTTCGAAAATTATCAACTACTTGCAATTAGTGTTTCCTGTTTTTACTATTTTCAATTATTCCAACTAACCAAGTTATCCTAATATTTGCTTTTACTACTTCTGTTGGCGCAACTAAGCACAATAATATGCGTGCATTCTGCTTATATACAACTCAAGAATGTAAGGGTGTGACCTAGTGGCTGTTGGTTACATAGTGATGCTTGTTAATGATACTCAGTGTAAAAGTGCTTTAATTATGGCAAGTTAATATTCATCATTCTTCGTTGCTCAAGAAAATATTAGTTGCAGAATGTTTTTCATTTATCTGTGTTTGTCAGAAAGTACTAGACATGGATACTAAGGTACCATGAGACTATGAATGCTATGTCAGGATCTTTTTATTATCAACGTTTCGACTACAAGTCTTCTTCAGGAGATTATGACACTGCTTCAATCAATCAAACAATCAGTCAAAATCGTGGCAGGAATTTTGGTATAAAAAAAATTCACCAGGGGTGCTCAGAAGCTTCTGCTTCTCTTAGCCCCACTCGTGACGGTGGTGTGGTCTGTGTGTTGAGCTTGACTGAAGATGTTATGTTAACATGAAATGTTTGAGAGTGTCTGAACAAGCAGTCGGGGGAGCCATGAAGAGCTAAGACAAAGACAAAAAAAGAGGGAGAGATCGAGACTTGGCGAATTCAAACGGCTCCTATGGGACAGAGTATGCAAGTGCAACCTGACCAGACTTTCTGCTTATGGATGACAATGCGCGTCCACACCTTGCAAGGGCAGGGACTGCCTTCCTGGAAGCTGAAGGAATTCCCAGGATAGAGTGGCCAGATAGGTCTCCTTACCTTAGCACAATAAAGCACATCTGGGAGCAGCTACAGACAAGGCTACAAGCTAGTCAAGCTCCACCAACCGCAGACGTTGTGCAGCAGTCATTAATGTTCGAGGTAGTCACACTGACTACTGAAATAATCTTGTTTGTAAATTGGACACTTCTTTCAATGACTGTTGTTTTTGAAAACATTTTGTTAACACTGTACCACAGGGCGCATCAGTTCCTCAGGCTCTGTTATCCAAGTTAAATGTTACATAATTTAATAAAGTGTAAAAATGACTTATCCAGGTGTTTTTCTTCCTAATATGTTCAATTTATACATACCATTGTAGTAGGTGTTTGACATATACTCAAAATAAAACATGATCCTTAGCAAATGTTGACTACTGAATTTATTGATAGCGTTAAAGTGTTGGCTGTAAAAAGTAGAGTGATTAGGTGTGGTGAACGTGTCAGTGTGGAAGTGTGCGAATAGTTGGCTTTTTGCTCGTCAGTGTGTGCTGTGTGATTATTTTAAGTTATGTTAGAGTTAATAGTGTTTGTAGTATTGTTGCAGATCTTCTTAAGTTTACGACAGAAAAGTGCGGGGTTGGGTTTTGATTCGTCAATGGATTGGCAGAATAGGTTCCAGTTATGTTGTTGCTGGATTTTGATTAGCCTTTTAATTTGATTATTCGTGTTTTCACTGAATTATATATTATTTACAATACACTGTGACAAGAATCTTTACCAGCTATGTATAAAGTCTAAGGACAAATAATTTTAATGAAGAATTAGTTTATTTAGTCTTTCAGCTAATCTTGTAAAAATTTGTAGGGAGAAACCAACGGTATCGTATTAATCTTATTTTCAGGCTGTTGCAGGTCTTGTATTGTTATGACTTATGAATATACCGCGCGTTTATATCTTTTTGTGATATCATAATAACTACTCTGAATTCATACGTCACGGGACTGGGCGAAGTGCCTTTACACTTCGACTTCAAAGTTCCGACTTTCGCTTTTTTGCCCCCCCCCCCCACAGTGACCTTTATTTTCAACTCGGTCAGTCACCCGCCTTGCCGAAGGGCGACAAACAGTATCATCACGCTTGATTTCCAAACTCTTGACATAAGCCAATCAAATCGCCGAGATACTACACGCTTATCCATATTCTTTCAGCTCAGCATACATAATATGGGCATAAGCCAATCAGCACGCTCGATCCAATTTCCCCACCTAGAATATGACATTATCGATTGCACGTATCGGTTATTATTGAAAGTTTCAGGAGAAAATGTTTTTACTGTATTGTATTGATGGACATATTTTGGTTAATCATTATTGGTTGATTACGGAAGGGTGCTAATGGTAACTGGGAAAAGTGTCATGTGTGTCTGTTGGCACATGGAGTGCTGTATTTTTTTTTAGTGGATTGTTCGTAACCCATTCAAATATTGGGAGGTAATCGTGAATTATGCAAGTTATATATCATAAAGCGGCATCATTTTAAATTGCTGATACTCATTGATTTACATGTGTAATCGCAATTTGAGCATGCAATTAAATCAAACTTGTTCATTGCTGCCCATAATAGTATTCTTCATTTGTTCAGAATGTTTCTAGCAAATCTGTTAAGTGTAAAATTTTTGGAAGTATACACACACTATGTTTGTGTCTGTTGTTGTAATATTTTTTTTTGTTCTGTCCAGTCACATTATTCCATTTAACATCACAACTTGGGCTGTAAGAGATTTGACATTATTTCATGATCAATAGCTTTAAGGTTAACTCTCTTTTACCTTAATATCCACTCTTTGTTGTGTATATGATACACTTTCATATACAACAATTTGGTATTAAAAAAGTAACTTAATCCTAAGTTGTCATACTTGAATATGTATATCATACTAAATGAAGAGAAGTTTGAAAATGTCTTTTAAAAAAAATCCAAAACAAGCTGAAAATAAGAGGAATAACTGAAAGTAATCAATTAATGAGCCAGACTATTAATTAATTAGAAAATTCTACCATATTTGCCTAGTTTTAGTTAATAGTGGCAGAGATTTAATCCTGGGTCTTCTTGATAAAGTGGCTGATGTGCTAACCACCCATCTGGGGTCTCCCTTATTATAACTTAAATCAACTAACTTATTATAATGCTTTCAAGATGAGTATCCAGATTTTACTTCTATGCAATGTGTAGGTTGTGAGTGTGTTATCATTTAAGTTGATCTTGAAGCTTCTTTCATCCTCTTCTTGTAAGTGGTTCATATCTTATTATTTTTATATTTATTATTATTACCTTTTTTCTGGCATGATGAGCTGTCACAGTTAGATTGGTATAACAGAATCTTGTACATCTATTATGTACCTGAATTCTAACATTTCTTCCTCTGTCTCCAATGTATTGGAGTTCACATTCCCAAAGGATGTTATAACTGGTGTTGTTTTTTATGCTCTCCAATGGGTCCTCACTTGGTGTGTATTAACTTGTTAGTACCTCTGAATATTGTTACGACTTCATTCTATTCAGATGCAGAAACAGGATTTTTTGGAAAGGAGGGGAAGGGTCACTCTTGAAACAGAATATAAGCTTAATGATAAATTGAATAATAATTGCTTATTTTTGAACTTTACAAACTAAGAAACATCTATATATGTCAATTTTCCTTCATGTTTTGTTCAGGAAAACAGGGACCATGATTACCTGTATTCACCTTTGCTGTTCACTTAACTTCTATTAGCATGAGTAGACAAAAAATCTATAAAGTACTGCTTTAGGAATAAAAAAAAATGAGTAGCAAAGCCATACTCTCTCTCAAAAAATGTGTTTATTTACTGAAAATTATGCAACTTGACTGTTTTTACATCTTTTAAATATGTTACATGTGATGTAATTTAAAATGTGTGTCAAACCTGTCACCTATGCTCTGTATGTCTTTAGAAAGATCTCTGGCATAGAGAAGTATGACAATGTGTTAGTATTTTCTTACTTCTTAATCTTGGTATTAATATTCATTTTCTTCTTTATCATATGTTCAGGTTATCCAATAATAAGAGTTGTAGTAATGTGTTTTTCTTCCTTTTTTGGAATATTTAATATTATGAAACTTGTTCATTCTGCAAACTGAGAAGTCTTTGATGCCTATCTTTACTCAGAATTGGATTGATTTGTAGTCAAGATAGTTACCCAAATCTTTGGTTTCCTCTAAACACCTGTGACATAAGAGATATGTCTTGGTAATTATCATGTCCAGGAATGGGGATTTATCTTCTATTTACCAACAAAATTTTAAAATCTATATTAAGTGTTAGTTTTATGTTTGATGCATTGATATACTTAATTTTCTAGGATGATGCAAACCATGACCCTCAATGGTCTTTCGAGCAAATTGTGTGTGCCAATTTTAAGTTCGGAGGTGTGACCATTGGTCAGGATGAAGTTGATATTATGCTTAAGATGACCCAGTGTATTTTCGAAGTTTTAGAAAAAGCATGGGCATCACTTGACTGTAGTCTCATAGATATGAAAATTGAATTTGGAGTTGATTCTACAACTGGTGAGTCATACATTTCTTTATCATAGTTACAGTAGGCAAGTTAGTAATGTATGATTACTGTTGTGTTAGTTTTTAAATTTTTGGAACTGGTGATAAAGTTCAGTCTTCTATCTTTCTTGTTTTAAGTTATTCATATTGGCTGAAATATTTGATGTTTCTTTTACCTTTTACAGCACAGGATTTATGTACATCACTTATATCACTGTAGATGTAAATTTATTTTTTTCAAATTGTAACTTTTGTTGTTTGTGTCTTGTCAGGGGAAATTCTACTCTCTGATGTTATTGACAGTGACTCATGGCGCCTGTGGCCTTCTGGTGATAAACGTTTAATGGTTGACAAACAAGTTTATCGTAATTTGAAAGAAGTCACTCAACAAGACTTAGATGTTGTAAAAAGAAATTTTAGCTGGGTGGCATCTCAGCTAGATGTAAGTATAGAATTTAAATATCAAATCTCTTTTCTTGTTAATTGAAGACTTAAAATAACCACCAGTTTTGTGGATAATATGAGATCACTCATTGTAGCCTTGTGGATAGATTGTAAGGAATAATAAAAGCTGTTGTAAACACAGGTTTGCAGAGCATGAACTCAAAATTAGATTAAAGTTCACAATTTAGGCCTCTCTCTGAATAGAAAATTGGTGAAACTAATCTTGTGCATTACCTTCTCCAATACACATATAATAATAATAATATTCTCAAATATTTTAATGCTAGATATTCTTAACATTTCAAAATAAATGAAAAAAGTAGGACCATTAATGTGACCAAAGTGAATTTAAAATAGTTCAGTTTTTGAGTGTCAGATGTATTTGATTCTTTAAATTACTCATGGAATTAATGAAATCATTATTTTCACTGATATTTAACTTTATGGACATACTCACACACATAAAATATTAAGTAATTCATCTTCTCTTTCTTTAGTGTTTAAATAATATTTATAACTTGTATACTCTGATAACTCCTTCCTACTCCAGAAATTGGTCCCCAAGCCTCGATCACAGGTAGCAGTTCTTATGGGTTCAGCAAGTGACCAAGAACATTGTAAGAAAATTGCTCAATCTTGTGAAAAATTGGGAGTACCCTGTGAATTGCGAGTGACATCTGCTCATAAAGGAACTGACGAAACAATGAAAATTGTTGCTGAATATGAAGGTTATTCTCCATACATTTATATATCAGATATTGTTTTAATAAGTGATTTAAAATATTTACATTGAAATAAAACTAAAATGTCATTCACTTCAAAATGAACTTGATATAAAATCATAGAAAATACTGTGTTCAGATTTTAAATGAATTATTGATCAAGTACTATTTAAAAATGAGAAATGGTTAAATTTTTTCACTGTCTGTAAACTTGAAATACTGGTATCTCTGTCGATATATTACTCATGATTAAAGTGTGGATTTTATCTCAGCACTGAATCATAATACCATTTAGAAGGATGTAATGAGTACAAGTACCTTCTCATTATTCTGTGGTTAAAGTGTGGGTTTTATCTCAGAACTGGATCATATCTTTTACAAGGATGTAATGGGTATTGGTGTGATATATTAATATACCATGTGTTTCTGTCTTGTAGTATTTATTCTTTGTTTTGAGTACGTGTAGATTTTACATAATACGTGATCAAGAAAACTATTAATTTGATCTTGTTTCAAGTTACCTTTGTTGTACTTGAAGTAGTTGGTACCTGTTGAGAACATATGACATTGTGTAAGAATTTTGACAGCATTGCCCTTCAGTGGTTGTTCAGGTAATATCTAGAGGTTAAGCCTCACCTGTGTTGTAAAGAGCATGACCAATCACGTAGGCAGTCCATGTTGCTCTCAATAAATGTGATGTTTCTTGGAAACTAAGGAACCTGACATTTAGTTAGTCAGAAATTTTTCAACCAGTCAGCCTAGAAAATGGTCAAGACCAAATCAATCCGAGAAAAGTCACCTAGAGTAATCATCCAGAATAGATGCTCTACAAGTAAAGTGTTTGTGTTTAATGTATTAATAAAGGTTGTTTGTTTTGTATGACTTTTGTTATCCATTGACTCAATTAAATAAAAGTTCTTAGTCATATTTCAGGATTGATATCTTGAACAATTCGATTTAGCAGACCTTTCCAATAGCTTGGACATTTATTCAGTTCACCTGACTATATCACACTGGTATCTCTTTAGTTGTATTACTCAAGAAAAATATGTGGGTTTTATCTCCAAACTGGATCATAATATTGCCTGAAGTGATAATTGTTTCAAAACAATGTAAAATAGGTGCTTGGAAATTTTCCTTTTTGAAGTTTTCTTTCTTAACATTCTTAAGAAGTTAAAAAATGTATTGGCTGCAAATCAAACTTTAAACAAAAATAGTACATTATTTTTAAAGTATGATTTTTCATAATTCTTAAAAATTGTAGGTCAGATTGATATCAGAGTTGTTTGTAAGGCAATGTATTCTATATATTTTGAATGATTTTTCTTAATATATCTTGAAAATAATAATACAGCTCCTTCTCTATCTATACATACACTTGTTCTTTTTAAACCAATTTTTCTCAGTAGATTGTATATCTTCACCATCTTTCAATTGCTTCTCAAGTTTAAGTATTTTACTCAGTGTTACATTGTATCAGTATATATGACATTGACAAACGTGTATAGATTTATTAATATTTTGGAGCTTTTAAATAATAGTCCATATCTTTTGTATCACATAGGACAAGGAATTCCAACTGTATTCATCGCTGTTGCAGGACGTAGCAATGGTTTGGGACCAGTAACTTCAGGAAATTCAACATTCCCAGTTATTAACTGTCCTCCTGTTAAACCTGATTGGGGCTCTGAAGATATATGGTCATCCTTGCGTTTACCATCAGGTAATGACTTGACCATTATTATTATTATTAATGCTTATTAATTATCCTTCTGCCTTTGTTTGGCTCTGAAGATAGCTGGTCATTGCTATGTTTCACATCAGGTAATGACTAATGTTTGTTATCAACTTTTCTGTCCTGTCTTGGATCTGAAGATATCTGGTTATCACTGCAGTTATCATTAGTTAATGATTTGAACATGATGGCCATAGTAACCGAAACAATTAGTAACAAAACCTGAAAAGAAAAAGGGATAGAAAAGAAAGTGGCTATTGTAGGTACAAGTTATTGTTCATTGTTAAAATTTATTTAGTGGAGAATAAGTGACGCTGTTTTTGTACACTCATTGTTATACAAGTAAATTTTAAGCTATCAACTTGTTTCAGTATTCATGTTTTCTATATTGAACTTGTTTAAATTGTAGTATTAAAATGAAACAGTTCACATAAGGTAAACATTTCATTTCATAATAAGGTTCATTGAGTGTACATTTGTAACAGTTTGAAACATGTTAATACTAATAAAACTGAGAATGATTGCTTTAAATTTTCACAGTGATCATTAGGAAGCATGAACAGGTCTGTCATAAACTGTTCAGTCTTTACAGTTGTAGATTTGTTGGGCTTTAACATCAAAAACTGTTTATGTACGATTAATAAATAAGCAAGAAAGACTCAAAGTAAATATTATCATCAGGACTTCCCTAATAATGAAACTATTTAACTGGTGAATGTAGATAGTTGGAAATTTCTTTAGAAAAATCAGTATAATTTTAGAACATCAGCAGAATAACTCCCTGTTATTGAGTATAACACAATACCTGTAAATAAGTTACAATAATAAAGATTATAGAATATTCTCATTCAGTTTTTTATATCTTGCTTGAATATCTACACCAATCTTTCCACTAAGCCATTTGCTTAAGTGATTTATTTCATTAATGCAGAAACATAGTTGTAGGCAACATATCAGTAGCCATTTTCATTTTCCTGATAGTAACACACAGATGTTATAGTTACTAAAAATACACATCAATTCACTTAAACTAGGCAAATATTATCATAACTAACATTGGATTAATTGATGTGTATTTGCTTTCATGACTATTTTGTATATTCCTTTGGGTGTTGCTGGTAAAAACTTTGCATTACCTTGGCATGTGGTGCATTTTGTAATTATATTCTCAGTGTCTTGATCAAACTTTGGCCATCAAATATAGCTACATGAAAAGATTTTCATTGTAACTATCCCTGAATGTGACTGATAAAACATTTCAAGGATTTGAGATCTGACAAATGGAGGTACTGCCAGTCTGCTACTTTACAATATGACCCCATCAGGAAATATTTAACTCTGTTCTTCATATATGCTTCAAGATAACTTGTATTAGGCCATCCATTGAAATAAACTGATAAACACATTACAGTACTGATTTGTGGTCTGTTCATAGCTTTATTTTATCTGCTGTGGTAGGAAAAGCATTCAGAAATATATAAGCAATACTTAAAGTTTTTTTGGTGTACAAAACTTGAAGATAGCTTTTATATGCGGAAACATCTGTTGGCTCAGTTCTTGCACAGATCTTAAAATATAACGTTGATAAATGGAAACATCGGCACATGTAGATCTTGAAAGTTGAGTTGTTCAAAACTTGAAAATAACATTGATAACTGGACCAATTGTTGGTTGAGATGTTTGCAACATCTCAACCAACAATTGGTCCGGTTATCAATGCTATTTTCAAGTTTTGAACAACTCGACTTTCAAAATCGACATATGCTGATGTTTCTGTTTGTCAACGTTATATTTTAAGATCTGTGCAAGAACTTGGCTAACAGATGTTTCCACATATAAAAGCTATCTACAAGCAATACTGTGTGTCGAGGTACAGCAACTGTTTTGCTTTCCTCTACTGGCACACGATTCCTAGCCTCTGAATGACCCATATCATTTGTTTATTTATACACAAATGAGAAGTTATCTCTATTTTTTGAATGAAACCACTGTTGGTACACTCTTTGTCTTGTTCAGAAAGTTTGCATTGTTTTTTATCATTTCAAATATCAAAATATTTACCAAAAGGGTAAAATGAAACTTCTTGACTCAAACTACTCAAAGGCCCATCTTTTCAAATTGAGAGTATGGAACTTTTTACTCTAAAACTACTGCAAGGTCCTCCTTGTCAAGTTGAGAATACATCTTTTCAGCTGGGGTTAGTCTTTGTGAAAGAACATTGCACCAATATCAGGATACATCACAAGCAAGAATGATACCTTTATTTTTATCTTAGTGCACAAGTACCTGAAGTAAAATTCAACTGCTTTGATGTATTAAAAGTTTGCCTTGATCCCCAGTACTATCTTTTTGTGTTTTTTTTTTAAAGAATGTAAAGGGGTGCCAAAAAAATTGAAATGTTTATGTTAATTCAAGAGCCTGACTTATCAGTCACTTCATAAGAAATGGGGGTTTCCATTATGGAACTGATCATGTCAGTTACTGTATGTAAACCTATATCAGTCCAATAACACTTATCTGTTTCATTAGACTACAAACACTGTTATCTTCTCTGTCCCAAAACCAGCTACAAATGACCTTTTGAGAACTGCCTGTATTTGTTTTAAATGTTCTTCTGTTTCCTTAGTAAGTAGAATATCACTTAGGTTGAATTCTTTAAAAAAACTATCCATACCCCTATAATAAAATTGTTGCTGATGAGGAAATTCCAAGTTGAATGCAATTCTACTGGAAAATATCACTACAATTATTAATGATACTGAAGTCTTTATATTTCTTATCCAATGGCAACTGAAGATAAACATGACTGAGATCAATCTTTGTAACTGTTCTCCTTCTATAAAACTTGTATATACAGTAATCCCTCAATAACTCGGAAATGTGGAGCTAAAGCCATGCCGAGTTATCAAAAATTCAGAGTTATTGAGGTAATTTCCTCCCACCCCAAATCACAACTTTTTTTGGCCCAAATGAATTAATACTGTTGTTTGAAAATAAATTAAATAAAAACATTAAAAATTAACACTTAACAGCACTGCGGGCCAAGAAAGATGATGATTCAAGCTTATGGTGCCATGTGGTAGGTGACAGAAGTGATTGTAGGAGGGCTTAACACACTTTGGTAAATACTGTACACTACTTTATTAACTTAGAAATTAAAGTTTAATTTATTTTATTTAATTAAATAAATTATTCACTGTCTGTCATGGGGGTTCTGAGGTAATGCGAAGGAATCTAGCACTGCTGGAATTGGTGTCCGAGGAAGAGTATCCAGATGCTGCAGTCAGACTTATGGAGGCTTCACTAAAGGTGGAAAGATTTCATCTGGGTTTAAAAAAAGTCATATTTTCCCCCGTTTGCAAATATCAGGGT
Source organism: Limulus polyphemus (assembly GCF_000517525.1). Classification (NCBI taxonomy): domain Eukaryota; kingdom Metazoa; phylum Arthropoda; class Merostomata; order Xiphosura; family Limulidae; genus Limulus; species Limulus polyphemus. The sequence goes on along the minus strand of NW_013670584.1, from coordinate 9,492 downwards.
TTACTAAATTCCAATGAGAGAATTGGGGTTTTAAAGAGCATAGTTGCAGACCATGTTTGAATATGAAAATTGTTATCATGGTTAGTGACCCACATTCTTTAATAAAGTTGATAATTATCATGAATCATCACCCATTTAACACAAGTACACCATATTTTGGTACAAAACGTAATTGAACAAGTTAAACAGCAAATTTTTTGTGAACCAATGTTATTATCAGTTGTGGTACGATTTCAGACCATTATTAAATTCAAAATTCTTGACGGTTTAATGACCAAGAATGTTTGTTCCAGATATAAATAATCTTGTATTATGACAATCTCGTTATTTTATGTAAATATTTGATAAAAGCTCTAATGGAATTTATTATGAACACCATGTCTTGGCTGTTCTACTGTTTTATGTTAATAGTTGATAGTCACTGAGAAAATGTATTGTAAAAACACTTTTTGACTTTACATCTTTTGGCTGTTCCACTGTTTTATGTCAATAGTTAATAAAATCTCCGATGGAATTTGTTATAAAGACATTGTTTGGTTTTACAGGTCTTGGCTGTTCCACTGTGATGAGCACAGAAGCTGCAGCTCTATGTGCTGCACAGATCTTGGCTTTGAGTGACCATGTGATCTGGGCTCGGTTGAGAGGTCATCAGTTAAGTACATGGATTGGGTTGAAACTTGCCGATAAGAAGCTACGAAATTCTCATTTGAGTTGAGATGGTTGCCATTTTTTTTATCTTAATTTCTTTTCCAAGTGTAATCACATTATGTCATTTTGTAGTATGCATGTTATAGATTGAAGAATTATCACAGTAATACAGAAATTAATGTTTTGATATAATTATTATTGTACTGGAACCAATTATTCAAATATAAAAATGTTTATTGGCATTTAGTAAAATGCATGTTCCAAATAAACTGATATTTTCTTACCCAACAGTTAGCATAAGAACTATTTCTAGCTGTTCAGATATTATAAACAAAGAAGTTAAATGTTAGAAACCCAAAACCTTATGATAACTGGAATAATGTTAATGTTCAAATGAATATTTTATAGGTTCGTGCACAAATGATATACATGAGCACACACACACAAACAAAAACTTTTTTTTGTAATTACAAGTATGCTATTAATTATTCAAGAAAAAAATATATTTCACCATTTTATATCCATGGTTAATAATTCTTAGTTACAATAATCTCATTAAAATGAGAATTTCATTTCTATGGGAGAGTAAATTCATTCACAAATGAATTTTGTGTAATTTGTCTGCTTTCACCATTACTTGTAACCTGATAATTCCATGGTAATGTTTGGATTTGATCCTTTGGAAGAGTTAATATCCTTTCACAGATTTATTACAAAAAAGAAAATGGACGTAAAACTAATAGTGTGACTGTGGATTACCTTGTATGTTTGGCCAAATAGAACTCGTACACAGTCATGTACAACCTTGACACTACTGTTACTTAACATTGTTTAGTGAATCATTTTTGTTGATTAGTACATTGAGTCAAACAGAATCTATAAATAACAATGTGAGTAGAGTATCCTAAATTCAGTCGTATACAACTTGGACACCACCATTAGCTCCAACTGTTTGGTGCATTATCTTTCTTATTAGTATTCACCAAACCAGAACCTAGAAATGACACTGTGGTTGAGTTTAGAGCTTTACATTTAGCCATATAAGACCTACACTCTCCTGTAAATTTAAATTGTTTGGTGCATCATTTTAATAATTAGTTCATTTACTTACTCCATTTCACACCTTAACAGTCATTGTTCAAGAAAATGGATATAAACAGCATGTATAAATAGATGGTATTCATATACCACCAGTATGTCTGTCATATCTCGGCGCCAGCTTAATTAGACCTAGTATTGGATGAAAGGCTTTGTCAGTACAGAATATGGTAGGTGTAGTGGAGTTGACATTTAACATAATCTTTGATTTTTTACTTCTAAGTTTGTAGAATTACTAATGTATTTTTCTCCCATTGATGCTGTGACTGCATGGCCCACTCTGGGAACAAGAAAGCAAATTTGCTGGTTTGCCACTTCTGAATGACACTGAGATTATTTCAAAAAAATAATAATAATTGGTGTTAATAGGCAATATTGTATTATTAAATCTTACCCTTAAAAAAAGTCGTTTGTAAACATCTTTTTAAAAAAAATTGATTAAATTTACAAATCACCCATTTAACCTAGTTCACACCATAAACAATTATTTTTAAAAACTGATGATATAAATACTATGTCTGGTGAACCCTCCTGTTGTGGGTAGCAAATATGGTAGATTTGTATGGAGATATTATAACACATTCTTCTTTGCTTTTACTAAGTTCTTAGAATTACAACATAGCTTTCTCCCCTGATACCATGGTTGCTTGACGTGCTCTAGGAACAAAAAGACTAACTTTCTGGTTCTCCAATTTTTCTGGTATAATAAGTAGAAAAAAAAGTATAATAATAATATCAGTGCTAAAATATAAAAAATAAATAACCTGTGTTATTAACCCTTACTCTTAATATGTGGTTTGTAAATGACTTGAAAACTGATAATCACAATTCACCTACTTAATCTAGTTAAAATATTATTCAATGTTGATTAAACTTAATTTTATAAAAAAAAAAATAGCCCAGACCACTAATATGTCTGTTCTATCCCAGCCATTCAGCTGATAACTCTAATAAAAAGCCTTGTCTGCACTAAATATGACAGATACAGTGTAAATGACATATAAAATAATCTTCTTTGCTTTTACTAAAGTTCTTAGAATTACTAATGCAGTTTTCTCCCATTCACACACTCCTGTAACAAGAAGTGCTCATTTGTCAGATCTTCTGAATGACAGTGAAAACAGTAATAATAATAATAATTGTTTTAAATTGATAAATATGTAATATGGTGTTACTAATCTCTTACTCTAAATGTTATTTGTAAATTACTTAATATGGTTCACACCTTAACAGTTGTTGTTCATGAAGACTGAAGATATAAATAACACCCAGTCCACTACTTTACAACCTTACAAGCCATTATTTGGCAAAAGCTCTTGTTAGTACTCATTAAGACAAAGAAAACCTAGACACTACACTGTCAATGATTTAGTGCTCCATTTTCAGGTACATACAACCTAGAACCTACCATAAGTTTACATTGTTTGAAGCACCATCTTTTCCTTTAATACATTCAGTGAAAGAGAACACAACGGGCAGAATGGAGTGATCTACATTTAATTATATATAACATAGACACTACACAAGTTTAGATTGTTTGTTGTATCATCTAAATGTTAGCACATTCAACCAAACAGACCCTAGAGATGACACTGTGGGTTGAGTGTAATACTCTAAAATCTGTCATATACAACCTACACAATACTGTAAATTTAGATTGTTTGCTACATCATTTTTCATGTTTGTATGTAAACCAAATGAAACCTAGAGCTATTGTGGATAAGTTTAGTGCTCTATGTTCAGTCATATACAACAGATACTACTATTAGTCTGGAGTGCTTGGTGTATCATATTTCCTGTGTAGGGAATGGAGTGATCTACTTTCAGACATATACAACCTTGATCCAATTGGAAGTGTAGATTGTTTGGTGCACCATCTTATCTAATGACTTTCAGCCAAACAAAACATAGATGACACCATGAGCTGAGTAGGGTGCTCAACATTCAGTTGTATACAACTTAAGACACCACTTTTAATTTGCATTGTTTGATGCATTATCTTTTCTACTAATACATTCAGCCAAACAGAACCTAGAAGTAACATTACTGTTGAGTTTAGAGCTGTACTTTCAGCCATACACACACTGACACTACTGTAATTTAAATTGTTTGGTGATTCACCATAACAACTACAATTCCACTAGTTAATCTAGTTCACACAATAACAGTTCTTGTTCAAATACTGATTATATAAATAGTGCCTAGTCCATGGAACTGGGAACAACTAAAGGAGACCATGCAGGCAATGGAACAACAAAGAACACATACTGAACATAGAAGTCTATCTGGAGCAGACTGGGAATAAAGTTGAGAAATGGCAAGAAAGAAGAATGACCCTCACAAGCCACCAAAGGTTTGACAAGGAAGAACCACACGAGAAAGAGGTAAATGAATCTCAAAGGAATGTAAATGGAATCAGCTGGTCCAATTTTAAGTGTTAAAATCCACTACCAGGATCTGAGGTTGATGTACCAGTGACCAAAATAAGAGGTAACGTGGTGTTGGAATAAAGTGGCAAAAGCATCCAGATGATTAGTACCCCATTGATTGCATAGCTACCTGAAAACCTGAGGATTGAGAAACCACTCCGTGGGATGAACCTGGTTGGGTCTTGGAAAATTATCTGCCACAAGAACCCAGAACATGACACACCAGGAGATTTATCTGCAGCTTACGGGCCCAATAAAAGAGGTCCAGTGTTAAACCACAACGGGAGCACGAACAAGTGCCCCATTAGTGATTGAAATAGGCAACAATGGTGGAATTGTTGAAATGGAACATGATGTGTTGGTACTGTACCAGTGGATGAAAATTAACCAAAGCATATCATACTACCATAAGCTCCAATATGTTGAAATGGTAAGACATAACAATCTGAGACCATTGTCCAGAAGCCTCTTACTGATGGAACAACACTCCCCAATCTTGGAAAGGAGCATCAGTGATTCAATGAAAATCTGGATGGGGTGGAGGAAGTGGTACTCCCTTCATTGTTCTATCCTTGTTCAACTACCAATGCAGATAATCTGTAAGAGAAGGAGGAAGGGTAACTGGGGAGTCCCTGGGATCCCAAGCAAGGTCCCATGGGCTGTACAAAGACCTCAGAAGAGAACGTAAATGTACCCAACCAAAAGGAATAAGAGCTTCCATAGAAGTCCAAGTCCTCAAAAGCAACAGAACCTTTTGTGCTGAGACTGAGGAAGTAGTAAATGCATGGAGAATGGAAAACACTATTGTACAAAGAGGTGGAGAAGGATGGAATTGAATAAGGGGAGGGGGTACAAATACACACACAAGTGGATATGATAATGGGTAGGCAAAAGGAAACTTCACCAACTTTAGAATCCAACCAACACAAGCTGCTACTGTCAGCTGCATATGTGTTGAGAAGAGAACAAGAGCCAGTCGTCCAAGTAATGGTGTAAACACAACCCTAGAGCATGCAGAAGTCTGGAAAAAGCCATGACCATCCAATAAAATGCAAGCGATGCTGAAGCAAGCCCAAAAGATCAGGCATGAAACTGATATACAACCCTGTAGTGGACAAACCAAAGACAGCATCTGGACTGATGAGAAATATGAATATGGAGATAGGTATTTGAGACGTCTGCCTTGATGATCCGTAGTCCAGGAGAAAAAAAGTCCTTAAGTGTGATAAAAGTCTCCATGGAAAATTGGGGAAGAACCAGAAATTGGTTGAGGAGGGACAGAACAAAAGGTTGGCTCATAGCTCTCTGTGATAGAAGAGTCAGCACAAGCTTGGCTAGACTTACAGGTAGCTGGATTCCAAGTTAATGGGAAGAAAATTGGTACAGGTGACAAACGTGGAGTGGAAAGGAAAAGTATGAAAACTTGGATCACCCAAGAATTGGTAGCAAATAACTGCCACAGGGGAATTAGATTGGCCAAACGTGCCCCAACCGGACCGGAAAACACCTGAAAGTCACTGGAACTGCTGGGGACAATGACATTGAATTTGAGACATACGGCAAAATTTCGAATCCATAGTGGTAAGAACTGGTAACGGATGGGAGGTTGCAGGGCAAGAAACAGTTATGGGAGAGTTCTTGGTATCAGAATTTAAAAAAAAAAAAAGTAACAAAGGCTAAAGGGTTGAATGTGGACTATAACCAATTTATGTATTTATTTTAATATGAACGTTGTTTAGATTAAGTTTATATTTAGAAATATACATAGCTTATACTGTTAGATAGGTATTGTGAAACTCCCGCATACTCTCCAAAGCTGTAGAAGATTCCCAAGAGTAAGAATCAACAATATATCTATATACATAAGCGCTTTAACTAGTATTGTTATGTATGACTGAATTTTCTAGAAAACGTTCCCACGGCTATAAATAGAACCAACAGGACGTGCCAGAGAGAGTGTCTATTATTAGTTCGCTATATATCGGTGTGCTATAAAACTTCGAAGTCTATAACTGTGATTGTTATAATGCTTATCAATCAGAAAACTTAAGATATCTGACTAGGAGTATTTATAAATTTGGAACGTTACAAATCATTTAACTTCAGTGGATTCTCATCGGACATTAGTAATTTTATGAAGACATATAAATCCATCGTGGAAAACCTAGTGTGTGTGGCCAAGGACAAAGCTAGCTAGCTTCCCAGCAGATCGTATCTACATCAACTCACTCATTGTGAACCCTCGATAAGATATCAAGGAGGTTCCACACTAGAAAGAAAACTTTATATTGTTTGTAAGTTTGTGAAATTTCTGTCTATAAATCATTGTTTGTAATAATTGTTATTGTAAATTGTACTGTTGTGTGTATATTAAAACGAAGATGGTGTGTATCAATCTTGTTGGTAAATATCGTAAATTGACTAAAATATTGGCATATATTTAAATATAAATCCAAAATACAAACTTGGCTTCAAGCTATTTGAAATTCTAATAATGAACACATTAAAAGAGCACAATTGAAAAACGTCTGCATTCATTCAATGCCTAATGAGAAGTGATAATTTGGTACAATTGAATAGAGGGAGTAAAGTGTATCAGGAGTGTTGTTTCATGATGATTTACATGCAAGGTGCAGTTGAACCACATTGATCATGGGGTATGTGGGAGTTTAAGGCTTGTGGCATGTGAAGAAAATTTTGAGTATAGGGGAGGTAATGTAATATATCAGAATTTAGTCGTATACAACTTGGATACCACTGTTAGTTTAGATTGTGCAAATAGAACCTAAAGATGACTGTGTAACTGATTTTAAGAATTCTACATTCAACCATATACAACCTAAGTTTACATTGTTTGGTAAATCATCCTAATAATTACAGTTACTTACTCGTTCTAGCACCTAGACCATTAGTATATCTCTTATATTCCAGTTAGCCTGATGAGCCTTAGTTGGCACTAGCAGATGTGGTTGAACAATCTTTGCTATTAGTACCTTGAGATAAACAGAACCTAGAGATGACACTAAAGCTGAGTTTATTGCAATATTTTCAGTCATACACAACCTATAAATTGCTGTAAGTTTATTGTTTAGTGCAAAACCGTTTGTTGTTACTACATTCATCCAAAGAGCAGCTATAGAAAACAATGTGGCTTATTTTAGTGTACTACATTCAGTTATATATAACACAGATACTACTGTCAGTTTAGAGAGTTTGGTGTATCTTTATTTCTATTAGTACATTCAGCTAAACATAATCTAGAGGCAAATCTGAGATAAGTGGATCACTGTACATTCAGTCATATACAACCTATATATTATAACTTTAGATAGTTTGGTACATCATTCTTCCTCTTAAAACATTTAGCCACTCAGAACTTAAATACAACACTGTGGGCTGAGTACACTGTTTGCTGCATCATCTTTCCTGTTAGCACATTCAGTCAAACAGAAACTAGAGAAGATACTGTGCATTATGTTCAGTCATATACAACCTAGATCCTACTGGAAGTTTAGGTTATTTGATGCACCATCTTTGCTGTTAAGAAACCCAGTCAAAGAAATTCTTGACAACACTATGGGCTGAGAAAATTATATACAACCTAGACACTAATAGAAGTATATATTGTGTGGCATCTCTTCTGTTTGTACATTCAGCCAAACATTGAGATGAAACTGTGGTTAAGTTTAGTGCTCTATGTTCAGTTATATATAATATAGATACTAGCGTAAGATTAGATCTTGTGCCCATCTTTGGTGTTTGTAGACTGAGTCAAACAGAAAATAGATGACTGTGGGCTCAGAGCAGTACTTTACATTTAGTCATAGACACTACTGCACGTTTAGATTGTTTAGATATTATTAGTACATTCAGTCAAATGTAGAGATGAAAGCTGAGTTTATTGCTCTATGTTCTGGTAGTTACAACCTAAATATTATTGTAAGTTTAGACTGTTTAGTGCTCCATTTTTGATCTTGGGACATTAAGATCCTTGAGGTCACATTGTAAAGTTTGTATTTGTTTTAATTATATTACACATTATTTAACCATTACAAATCAGTAATTTCTCAATTTTTTTATTATAATGCAAAGTATCTTGGTACATGAGCTTGAAACATTTGAACCTTCCTACAACTTTGTAAGTTTAATGTTTCTAATACATATCTTTTTACAATAAGCAACAAAGTCTAAAATAAAAAGATATTTTGACAATATTTAAACTTTACAGTTTATCATTAATTCTCATAAAAATGCAAGGCTCTGGTTATAACACATTTACAAAGATATTAAAGTTTTCCCTTTCACCGACTCATTTTCAATTTTCCGAGATTTTTATTGCTTAGGGTTTGTTCTATTAGTACATTAATTCCCTTTCACCGACTCATTTTCAATTTTCCGAGATTTTTATTGCTTTTGGAATGCTTTGGGTTTGTTCTCCTTCGAGTTTCTAAACGGTCTGTGCTTCCAAGAACTTCTGATCCTCTGCCAGAAAGTTGTTTAACCATTTCTTCGATTTTTTTTTGTCTTTCTATCTCACATTTCCAAATAATGATGTGACGACCTTAAAGCATTACAAATATCCATACTCATTATTACAAATTGAGCCATTATTTGTTATATGTTAATAATAGATTTTATTATTATTATTATTATCATAATTAGTTATGGTATTAATAGTTTCCTTCTTTATAATATATTGTGATATTTGAATTTCTCATGTTACTTACCCATTCCAGAGACCAGTGTTTCACCAGTGTGATTAAATTGATTCAGCTGAAACATACAAGAGTAAACAGAGAATGCTTTAGTGACAAAAGATATTTCACTATTTCAATTACAAAATACTCGTAACTATTTCATCAGTTGGGTACCCTCACTGTCAACAATATCATATAATGAGTGGGCCAGCACTGGACATTTAGTCAGTCCTAAATCCATATATTAAAATGTTTAAAAAAATCTAATTCTTCTGTTTTCCTAGCAAATAAATTTATTACATCTTGCTCTCAAACCAATAGTTATGATCTATTTGTGCAAAGATTGTGTGCAACTGATACAAAAAAAGTAATGCTCCACCATTTGTTGAAAATGTATAAAAAGAAATAGTTTCCCTAATCTCATTATTATTATTTCATAAAACTAGTTAAACCATACACATACTGCTTCTAGATTACTATGATCTCACCACAACTTGTCTAATTATGTAGATAAACCATATAAATACTGCTTCTAGATTACTATAATCTCACCACAACTTGTCTAATTATGTAGTTAAACCATATAAATACTGCTTCTAGATTACTATAATCTCACCACA
>NW_013670583.1:68672-75042 GCF_000517525.1 Limulus polyphemus | reverse complement strand
TTTTTTTTTTTTTTTTTTTTTAAAAAACATCCCATCTTTAAATAAACTACTATGCAAATTTTCAATGAACTTCTGTGTGAAAAATTTGCTTCTACTTCATGAACATACCGTTATGCAAAACAGGGAAGACGTAATAACAAAAAATGCAGTAGTTATAAGTGAAAGGTTGAAACTTAAGAACATATCATTGTTGTGTATAGCTGAAATATGACACCCTTTGTTCACAAAAGCTCAAATTTGCAATTTTTTTATTATTCAGTGTGTTATTGAAAGAAGTAATAAGTAATAGTGTGCTTTTGAATGCCTTGAACATGTTTGCAAAAATCTTTCACTGTGTATTCTTTTTTTATAAGGTATCATTTGAATTTTAGATACAACAACAAATATATGTAATTCTTGAGGAAGGCAGAAGCCAAAATGTTGCACATTAAAGTTTTTCTTCTGGAATTTATGGCTGTGATTTCATTTTAACTGCTCTATGGACTCCATACAAATGGTATTTGTTTAGGGTAACACAAATAAATAGCAAATGAATGCAATACTTAGGTCACTGGAAATAACATTCATTTTACTTCAACCTATAGTATTTTTTCTCAAACATGTCAAAAAGTGAAACATTTTAATCAAACTGAAGTATCCACATACAGATTTAGCTTTCATAATCATAATGCTTATTTGCTTTTTTTGTAGAATTTTGTGTAAAGTTACTTGAGTGCTATCTACCCTAGTTGTCTCTAATATTAAAGTTAAAGACTAGCAGGAAAGCAGCTAGACAACAACCCCCACTGCTAATTGCTTTGGCTATTCTTTACCAGCAAATAGTGTGGCTGACCATCACATTATAACATCCTCATTGTTAAAATGATGAGCATGTTCAGTGACTGGTTTAGGTCCCACAACCTGCAGATGTCAAAACTCTCTAACCACCAAGTCAGGTCATAGTGTAACAGCACCAAAAACAACCTAATCTAAAAATATCCACTGCTGTTGAAGGATTATGAAACGGTAATAGTTAGTTTTTGTTTTCTTAATTAAAGGGAGCCAAGAGCAATTTTGAGAGGACAGGCAATACATATAGTCAAATTTACATATAAAAATACTTTCAAAATCCTAAAATAACTTGCAGTTCTTTGTAAATTTTTTTTTCTTGTACAGTTTATTTTTATTCAATTTATAACGAAAAAAGTAAAACCCAAGGTTATTGTAGCTTAAGAGAGACATAATTCCCAACCAAAAATAAGTAATTTATGGCCTTAAAAAGTATTGAGAACTTGTTTTACTGATGTAGAAAAATGAATACAGTTCTTGCCACTTTAATAGTGGTACAGTAATTAACTCTCTCAACATGGGCTCAGTTCATTTTAACGACCACATGACTTCTTTGTACTTGATTAAAGTTTTTATAGATTTAATATTTCTAACTTTCAATATAGTGTATATATCTTCACAAAATATATACAATTATACAATACATCATTTGATAGATGGAAACCTTGACTTTCTATTGGTTATAGGTAATATATAATGAAATGCACGAGAGAACTATCAATGAATTGTGAAAAGAGAATGTGACAGGTGGGCATTGAAGGAGGGGTCTGATTTTCTAATCGAAAGCTCTGTAACCAAACAAAATTGAAAGCTATAAAAATTATGGTTTGTTTGAGTACTAACAATTTTGTAGAGTATTTTACGTTTAATTTTGTACATTTTCAGGAGGTGGTGGATAAAACAGGGATGATGACATGCTAAGACAAAATGTGTCACATGGATCATACTAATGGGAATTCAAGATTTTTTTTTAAGAATTGCCTTGTAGAACTTAAAACTTGTATACTATTAAAATATGGATTATTAGGTAAGATTTTATGCTATTCTAATTGGTATAACATAAGCAAAAAGTAGTATAATAAAATTTTGAATGTAAGACACTAAAACCTTGTGTCATGCGCAGTAGAGGGTATCCGGGCCATAGGGTTAATGGCTGCATTCTTGCAACTTACTGCACAGTTCACAGAGTAGAGCTGCAAAAATAAGTGATTTCTAACTGCTAGAAGTTTCTATTGGTGCACTCGTGAATGATTCAATTTTGTGTAAAAGCAAAGAAAAAGTTTTAATACCATTATATATTTGGGGATTTAATTTGCTAAATTAATCTTGTGCCAAATTTAACCTTTAGAAATAAAATAATTCATAATTAGTTAAATTACTTATTGTCCCAAAATGTTCCTGCTGCACATTGTCAAAAAATTTAAATTACTCCAACTGACAGAATACTAGAAGTGATTACTCCTTACAGTGAAACATTATCTGGAGCACTGCTCCGTAACACCTACCTTTTTGTCAGGACTACTGCTATTGCTACTTTTGCTGTAGTTTTTATCATTTTCTTCTCTCTGGTTTCTTTTGCTTTCTAGAAACTTTAAGTCTGCATAAGTGTCTGAAAAGGCTTCATAGTCAAACTGTAAAACCAAAAAGTTAAAATTTCAATTGTCAAAATGAGAGAAACTAACAATATATTCCATTTAGAGCAAAAGTAACATTGAATATGCAATCATATAGTGAGACACATTTATAATTATTAGTTTTTTTAATTAATCACAAATCCAATTTTGTACAAATATTTTTATAGCTTAGCTGTAGCTTCATGAATATAGTACTATTTCAGAGCACAATTTGTTTCGTTTACAATTCTGAAAAAAACCTTAGTTTGCAATAACTTAACTTTTCATAAGAACAAAGTATCAAAATATAAGAAACACAAAAAATATGTTAATTGCACTGACATGACAACAAGTCATTATTTTCTGTAAGCATTTCATTTTCAATTCATTTTCTCGAAAATCTTTATATTTAACCTTTCATGACCCATTACTAATGTCGAGCAATTCCAGATAGAAAGAGCCAGCTTTCAAAATTAGCTATCTATAGCTTGGAATAAAAATTAATAAATAAATGAATTAAACATGAAAATCAAGGTTCCCAATGCTTATATATTAAAATATAGTTTCAATAAACATTATAAGTCTTTCACATACAAAAAGCCACATTTTTTAGTGAAGTATTATAAATAAACTAAAAAAATATTTGTCCATGAATATATTGAATATTTGTTTTGAATAGTCCATGAGCAAAGTAATTTTCATGTTAAGATTAAAAATATTTTTCTTTGTCTCAAAATTCCCAAATTTCATTTGTGTAATCTCTAAAACCTCCTAAATACATTTCTAACACTTGTTTTCAGTAAAACTTAATATTTTATTTATTTTATCTACCCTGACTTTATACAAGATTGGTCAATTTGACTGACCTCGTAACCACAAAAAAAAAAATTAAATCTAAATTACCCTTTTATTTCTAGAATGACTTCAAATTGTAACATGAAACTACATTTGTTTATCCTAAGTAACTTTAAACTCATAAAAGCACACATCTATTCATACTTAAATTATATTGTTTTATTGCCCTTTGAACCCATGTCTAACTACTACACATGTCATTATAAGTTATAAATCACTTGGGAAATATATGGCTCATGTGACACTATCAAATTACATTACCCACAAGCTACTCCAAGCTGCTCGCATGTGCCTCATGAAATATTATTATTATTATTATTACTTATTTTACCTAATCTAACTTTAACTAGTTTAAAAAGATCCCTATTTTTACATTTTAGTTACTTTTATAATAATAAATAAAGATTAAACATGAAAAACAAGAAATAAAATACTTACACGAGTATTATTTTTATTTGTTGTCAGCTATTGATGACACTTTACACTACTTTTTTTAAACTAATGGTAGTAGTGCATTAACTAATTTTTATTTAATTGAATAATGCACCAAAGAGCATAGAGTAATAACATGCAAAATGCAGACATTTTGCTCTAGCAATCACAGTGTTTCTGGCTTTCTAACTATGAGACAAGAGCCATTACAAATTCATCCAAGCCAGTCAATATCTTCCCATGGAAACAAAGTTTGTACCAAAGAGATATTAACAATTCTCTGTTAAGAACACAATGTAGCATAATACATCATTCAATAGATGAAAACCTTGGCTTTCTATTGGTTATAAATAACATAGTATTAAATGTAACAGAAAACTATTAACAAATCCTGAAAGAGAGGATGTGACAGGGTGGGTGTGGCAAGGAGTCTGATTTTCTATTTAATAGCTTTGTAAACAAACAAGATTAAAGGCTATAAAAATTATGATTTGTTTCAGTGATGATGATTTTATAAAGAGTAATTTACATTAAATTTCATACTTATTGGCAGCAGAGTGGTGAATAAATTAGAAAACAGGTTGTGCCTAGAGAAAAAATTTCACATTTCTCACACTACGGTAAATTCAAGATTTTATTAAATATTGCTATATAAAATTTATAATTTAAAGCTTATATACTATTAAAATATGGATTTTTAGCTATGAGTTAATGCTATACTAATTGGTATTACATAAACAAAAAGTAGTTTAACTAAATTTTGAATGAAAGTCACTAAAAACCTCGTGAAATGTGCAGTAAAGGATGCTCGTGGTGAGTAGGTTAAGCAATCCAGAGGAGAGCTTGCTTTTTTTTCTATTCTATTTACACTGTTGTGCTACTTGTGTAAAGGTTGAATGCTCCACCAGCATTATGCACAATGTTGTTGCTCCATGAAATGATGAATTTCAAACCAGTTCTCTTACTGCTTGGGGCATAAGAACCACCTGTGGTTATTATAGGTGGTTCTTATGACAGGTGATTTTCTGCCAGGGTCTTTAAATAGGTGTAGATAAGTTTTATGCTTCACCTTCTGCCCAATCTATGTTTTCCATTTAAGCTGATTTCCACAGATCCCAGTGGCACCAGAAGTGAACAATAATCTCAGTGACAGCTTTATAAAACATGCCTTACCATGACTCTCCAGAACACCGTTTACACAATCCTTGCTTGGTTCATGTCTGTTGTTACTGTGAAGCTGGAATGTCCCAATTAAAAACAGCAGAGAGATAATAATGGAGTACATCTTTCTTAGACTGCAAGACTTTAGTGAAGTATTCTGTTTGTAAACCCTACTGCAGCATTGCTACGCTGCTTGGTCTCTGAGATGTAATAGGGTCTAGATGGAGTATCTGAATACATCTTGTGACCAGATTTAAAACTAGTGTTTTGTATATTTTTAATTTTGTGTAGCTACTTAGCACTCAGGCTGATCTTTGGCAGTGAATAATTCAGGATGGGGCAGATAAAACTCTGGTAGAACATTAGCAGGTAACATTCTTCGGCTCTATTTCCAAATATAACTATCAGGCATTATTGCTTTTGGTAATTCTGGCTATCGTAGCATTAGTGTAGCTGGTGATGTTGAGTTGTCCATCAAAGGTTACCCCCAGATACAACAGTATTTCTTTAAGTGGGATGACAATGCTCACAAAGGATGGTGATGGTTTCTCTTTATCAGTATATCTGTTGTTGAATTTTCAGAAGACGGCAGAGACTTTGTAAGATTGATGACCATTCTACTGTCATTGCATAATCTGCTAACTCTTTGAGTATGAGTTCAGTCCCTGGGACCGTCCTCGTAACTATTTTGTGCTTGTTATAGTTTCATGCTATAACTTTTAAATTAGTGAGCAAATGTTAATGAAATTTGGCAGATTATCAGTAAAAATTACAATGCTTTCATATGCAAAATATAAAATTTTTTCATTAAGTCTTAAAGTTTATAAAGCAATGTTTTCCTCATGTCTATTTTTTTTCATATGTTGCCTATCAATCATGGAATGTGACTGATCTTGTAATATTAGTAATTAAATATTAGCAAATAAATATAAGTTATGCCTCTTTTGTTCTAGAATGACAAAAATTATAACACAAATACATCAATTATTATACATTATTTATGTATATAGATTATTGCCATTTTGAAATATGTTCTTAAACATATTTTTCCAAAAACACAGACCAGTAAATAAACAAGTAAAGCAAACAATTATCTTTTCTAGTTACAACCTTTGTACTTGATTGCTGCTTTATGTATGTTGCTAAGCCTTCAAAAATTTTGCACATGGAGGATATGAAACAAAATATTTTATTTTAGATTTCATATATACTTTTGAATAACTAAAAAATCATAAATTACTACAATAATACCATAGAATTTCACTATAATCTATAAAGCTTAGTAACTAAGATGTATTTTAGTAAAAAAAAAATGAAATATCGAGCAAACTAAAGACACACCCTACCTCCTTGAAATATTGGTTCAAAAGAAAGCAATGGCACCAAGCCCATCAAAATGACTGAGAAACCCACTAAAGGGGAAATTCTGAGCTTCAGATTGGGTATTTATGTCATATATAGAAGTAAGTGTATATAAGGGA